>NC_073693.1:270613911-270914995 GCF_029784155.1 Uranotaenia lowii | reverse complement strand
TACAAAGTTTGAAACTAATGAACTCTAATCTTTTATAATCACCCATATTTTCTACTCGATTTAACAAATTTTCGAATTTTATCATTAAGAATGAACATTTCATTGTGCTTTGACACGTTGAGAAAATCAATTTTTTTTTCGGAGATTTCCATCGATGAAAAATCATAATGTTGTGGAGTTGTAAATGTATACAAATGGATTTTCGGATTGATAGTTTTTCTAAAAACACTCAATGAAATAGTTACAATTATTACTAATCTAATCAACATATTTTTATACATTTTTTCTCAATCTTCCACTTTTTTCGTGTAAAATTAACACCGTGCAATTGAGGAGTTGGGGAGCCTCATAAACATACTCTTCCGTTGAGGTTGGTTGGTTTTGATCCTCACTAACTCACCTAAACACAAGGCTGGCTTAAATTATTCGGTTCGTGCAACAGCTCTATCTTTTGATCGATTCAGATCCTTCCCGCAACTGATCGGCTACATAAAATGCTTGAATTCGACGGACGATTTTATGGAAACCTAAAAGAAACCATATATTTGTAATTTAAAAAACAAATCTGTATTTCAGCACTATTTGAAATACCTTACCTGTTGTATCTCTTATTTTGAATAAATTTCACAAGGCCTCCCTTCCGTGGGGCAGCAGCCGTCCTTCAACCAGCGAAAACTTTGGTGAAATTGAATTGGGGTTGTTTCGCGACAACAAATCAGAAAGTGGGGCGAAAGCAGCAAACCAAAACAAACTTTCGGTTGCTATGTCTTTCGACGCTGCATTGTGATGCAAAAATCTTCGGTTGCGTCGCGTCAGCGTTTTAGTACTCGACGACGGCGTTGACAGCTGACGCGACGCGACGTTCAACGCTGTATTGTGTTTCTGCCTTAAGGTGGATGACAGGTAGGGAAAATTCAACTACGGTAAGATAGTGAACCCTTCTGGAAATGATATCGAGGCGTTAGCATATGATATCATATTATTTGATACCATACTGCTATTGCTCGGTTGAATTGAAGGTTGGGTTAACTCGAAGTTCATATGGGGCCCACCAACCGTCCTAGGCCGTCGAGCACTACTCGAGTCGAGTCTACTCTCATTTAAAATTTTCCTCTTCTGTCCCCCGTTCTGTTTTTCCTTTCCGGGTCAGCCAGGCGCTCATAAACCCCAAAAAAAAAAGGGATACTGTATTTGAAAATTATGTCAAAATAGCTGACCCGGTGTGCTTTGCTTCTCCTTCTATAATTGATGGAAATTTTAAAAAAGAGATTAATTCTTATTCTTAACCCTTCATTTCATGATTCTCAATAGTGCGCAATGATGAGTACATGAAGGGAAAAATAACGAAAAAATATTATTTTCACATATTTCGAGTATTTAGCCAAAATATTATTTGTTGCAAATTTGCAACAACATGAAACGGTTACACCTTTCCGTTCCTCACACAAGAGAGTTAGAAATAAATGTTAACTCTTAATTTATCTTGCACTAATCATAGTTTTAGTTCAAGAACTACCAAAATTTAATGCCTGGACACCATTTTAGCTGAAAGTTCAGCAGGGGGTAGTTCCTATGTATGTTAGTTATCCACCATGGGTGCACGGATTCACCGCAGTTTCTGCCTAAGTATGTGCTTACATGCATTATTTAGATTGATTAGTTCGACAAATCTCCAATGCAGCTTACACCATGGTTTCGTATGAATTAAATATGTTATTAAATATATATTTCGTATGGATTAAATGTATTGCGTGTGTTGATGAAAGTATATTTTGAAAGAACGAGTCAATCAGGTGGCCTAGTTTACTACATGAACTTCGGCATCCGTCAATATTAACCTGGCCTGGGCAACTGATTGAACATTCTCATAAATGAGAATTTCAATAAAGCACATCTTACCTGTTGGCCGTTTATGTCATTCGAACCCAAAAGTTTTCTGCCAATACCTGGAATCGAACCCATTACGCCTAGCATACCAAAACCAGACTCACACTAGCGTATTCGCTAGCAGCTTGACCACCTCAGCACAGAATCAAGCTGGGGATAGTTATGCGATAGTATACCAGCTAGTGACTTGTTCTTTACATTTGCTTGAAGGTGCTATTTGGAAAGCTGGAACGTCCTTCCAATACAACTTTTTTGAAAACATAATCTTGTCAAAAACAATACTTTGAACTTCAAAGTTAGAAGTTGTTGTTGGTATAACATTCTTTTTATGTAACTTCATTTTTTGTGAAAGGTTTTATGATAATCTTTGTGCTCATACTTCTTTAGCGCAATATGTAGTAATCTAAAAAAATCATTTTCGTCTGACAACATTGTTTGAATTTTAAAACCATTTAAATATATAACAATGCGATTATTGTGCATGGTATACCAAGTTTTAAAAAATCAAGTAACTAGAAAATCAGTAAATGCAAATTGTTGAAGAAACAATTTGCGATCTCTAGTCAAAAATCTGTAATGAAGAAAAAAAACAAAAATTATGTTCAATATTCCATTATAAAGAAAACCGATGGATAAAATACATTTAAAATGGTTTTACCCGTACAACATTTGTTGAATATGGTACGCGCCTGGAAGAGTAAACAAAATTATAGGTAGGACCTAATTGTAACTGCCATTTTCATGTCACCTTCATACATAATATCCATATAAAATTCGTTCTGAAAACATTAAAACTGTTAACATAAATACTATACAAACGATAAAAAGTAATTGAAGCACATTCTGAAACAAAGAGTTACAAACTAGGGCAGGGGTGAGCAACCTTTTTAACCAACGGGCCAATATGAATTTAAAATCCTTTCGGCGGGCCGCACTCAAGATATCACTTACTAACAATTTGTAAAGATGTTACTGATGTTTTACGAATAAAAACTGAAATAGGGAAGGAAAAACGAACTCGCATATCATTTATTTGAATGTTTGAGAAAATATTTAACACGAATTTTCAAATGTAAAGCAGACAAAATACAGCTGAAATTGATATGGTACATCACTAAATATTAGTTAATTTTTAAGGAAATTTGTAGATTGAGTTTAACCTTTTTTCCAAACATCTGTTCTCCAAACAGAAAAATCTTTCTATTCGCTTTTTTTTTTATCAAAAACTAAAAATTGTCGTGGCCTTTGTAATTTTTCAAACAAATTTGAACTGTTTTCTTAAAAAAAAAAATTCCAATTGTACATCTTCTCATCACTTCAAAGTCTTCTGGAAAGATTTTTTTTTGGAAATAATTCTCTTTCAAGCATTGGATGGTGGATCTTTATCGAAATTACTTTAATTTTCCTAAAGACCGAATTTTTCGCTGTAAACGGTACCCAATTTTCAATTCAAAATTCCGTTTAAATTTGTCGTTGAGCCAATTCATATATTTTTAAACGAATTTCGTCCAAGTTCCAATCTAAATCTTCATTTCTTGAATCCGAGGTAAACTTTAAGAATTTCCATATTTCCCTTCTCTTTGAGTTTTATTAAAAACGAAAATTTTAAACAGTTTAAACCGTTTGTTCGAGAGAAGTTCTTTTTTTATCAAACAGACGGTTCTCTCCTTCATAAGTCTTTTTTCAAAAGTCTGACGTGATGATGAATAACGATATTTTGAGTTTTGAGAGAGATCACTGTCCCCTCAGAATTGGAAATTATTGAAATTTATTTACATGAATTCCATTTCAGTGCGTATCTTCGAGACATTTTTCCACAAAGTTTAAACCCTGTTTTTGTTTCCGAAGTTCCGTATAAAATCATTGCATTGAGATTTTCAATAAGGTTTTCTCACAAAAAATCATTACCAAAAATTAGGAGAACATTGATCAATTTTTAATTCATATTCGAATATTTTGGAAGGGGACGCTTTTTTGTAACACTAAAACGTTTTAAAGTACTTACTGAGTCAAGAAGTATAAAACATGATCATTGATGTGGTTATTGGCTATAACTAAATGTTTGTTACAAAAATAGGTTTCATGTTTCGGTGTGACTTTGATAACTATGGTTTTAATGTATCTCAACATCTTCAAAATTATTGTTTTGATGCCAATTAGCACACAAGGCTTAAAACATCAATAACAGTATTCTTGTTCAATTTTATCAAGAGAGGTGTTTGTTTGCGAGTCTTTGAAAAATCAGATATTTTAATACTTCAAAACTACATTTTTAAGATATTTTAACTTCAATGATGATTATCTTCAAAAATTTCACGTTGATCAAAGTTCCCCCAGTTAACGGTACTTAACAGATTTTCAAACAAATTTCGCCAAAAATAGAGGTAACATATTTGAATCTAGATAAAATTTTACAGATTTCATGGATTTTCTTTTTTAATTCAGATACTACTGGGACCGGGTTTTTAAAGCTAATCTAACTTAGATAATGTGGATTGCTTATTTTAAAGTAAAGTGACACAATTCATCAATGTTTGGCATGATTTCGCTATGAAATATGAAATGTCTGAAAATAATCGTCCCAAAATTCTTAAGTCAAACCACATTTTGCTTTTGATGATGAGTCATGTTTATTAAATTCCCATGTCCGCCTAGTCGGCAAGAGCTCTTAATATTCAAGAACAAAAATAGTGCTCTTGGTCAGGTTTTTTTCAGTATTTGAGCAACGGATTTAAAAAAGCCTGTGAAAATATGTAGCCCTCCGATTTTTTGTTTGTTTTCCGGGGCCCAATGTTTTTTTTCCAAATTTTTAAATGATAGTTTAATAACGGGGAAAATGGCATCTGAATAAATAAAATCTCAAATATTGTGTTCGCCTATTAATAATATTGCACTTTTGCCTTTAAAAGAACGCAAGAAATGCCAGAAAAAAAGTTACATACTGAATGAGTGTGGGGTACTTTACAGACATGTAATTTTTTGTATGACTTGTGTTTTATAAAAATCTAGCGAAGAAAAAGTAAACATAAACAGAAATTTGAAAAATGCTTCGCGGGCCGCACAAGGACGCCACTAGTGCCGCATGCGGCCCGCGGGCCGCGCGTTGCTCATCCCTGAACTAGGGTATAACATTGCATCATATTGAGAACATGCATTTTTATTACATAAGTAGTATGTAGAAAAAAGATGTTAATTATTAATTCACTTAAAATGTGAAAAAAAAATTTTTTCCGAACAAATAAAATCTTTTCCGGGGATTATAAGATTATATTTAAAATCTTCGCTGATTGCTTTTGAAAAATTCAAAATTTAAATTATTAATATAAATACTTGACTACTCAAAAGTCACAAATTTGTACTAAATGTGACCCTTTAAAAATAAAATTCATTACAAAAATAAAAAAATATTTTTCAACTTTTATGCAGGATTTATAACTGGGATTCGTAATTGCTATCATTTTTTTTTTACTTTATGAAACGAATGGTTGATGATCTAGCCAATAGAATTTGTTGTTGGTTTTCCCCAATATTTTTACAGTTGTCAGCCATTTTGTTCAGTTAGAGGCTTATTCATCAGCATTATTTCAAAAATATCTCGAGAACATGATAATATAACATTAAAAATAATGATACTTTCATCAGAAAACATATACACTTTTTAAACGATGAAACATTAGAAAGCACACTTTGTAGCCCATAGACCTAACTAAAGGTGCTACCGTTGCATGATGTTGCAAATTTGCAACAATTAGTAAAAGGCCATTATATTAGACAAAAAATAAAAAAAAATCTTTAAATTGTATTCAATTGTGTAAATTGCATTACTGAAAATGCGAAAATATTTTTTTCAGACAAATTTTTTTTTCGCAGTGTGAATTGAACTAGGTCAAAACTCTGAAAAATAAGCCTTTTTAAATATTTCATATTTTTCAGATTCAAGTTGGTCTAGTTCTTATATGTATACTCAGAAAGTCATTTTTTTTTTAATTCAACGTTATCTTGAAGTTAGAAATATTATTGCCATGAAGAAAAAAGTTGACTATTTGGTTTTCTGTAAAAGTTACAACAGCTTTAATTAATTGTTGCAAATTTGTTACTTTATGAAACGAAGGGTTAATAATATTATTTTCTGTTGTCATAACCTGTCCTAAAATTTGTTTTCCAGTCATTATCTTGTATCTAAAATTAAGACTCTGTATTTGTTTCTGCCACAAATTCTGCCACAAATTCTGCCACAATAAATGTTTTACTTGTATAAAATTCCTCTCCAAAGCCAAATTTGCTTAATAACTTTCCAAGTCATTAAAATTAAATTATCAGAGGCCACTTTTTAATAATTAAGAAAACGTTTCTCGTACCCCAATCCCTTCTATGCAAAATTTGCTCGATAATTATTAAAAGTATGGGTGCCGTCTCCTCTTCCTTTCTCACTCAATGGAAGTAGGAAAGGGTCCCAAATAATTACAAAAACATTACTCGTATCAAAATACAATCCCATACCAAATTCGGAGCCTTTCGGCTGATAACCTCTCGTCATCCAAAAAAAAAAAAAAAAAACTGTGGTGCCCCCCTCCTCTCTTCTTATTTGTTTACTGGGATCAGGGGGGAGGGTCTCAAACAACCATAGATTCTTTTTCCGTAGCCAAATATCCTCCCATGCCAAATTTAGTTTAATTTGCTCGATTATTTCATCAATCATGCAAAAAAAATGTATGGAAGCCCTGCCCCTATTTATGTTTCTCTAATGAAAGGTGAGAAGAGCTTCAATTCATCTTGGGAACATTTCGTTCACCCAAATACCCTCGCATGCCAAATTTGATTCCTCTCGCTTGATCAGTTATCGAGTATTGCAAAAAATTGTATGGGCCATCTCACCTCCTTCTATCATCTCAATGCAAATGGGGAGGAGTTTCAAACAATCGTAGAACCTTTTCCCATATCCCAATATCTTTCCAAACCAATTTGGTTCCATTTGCTCGATTAGTTATCGATTTTTTTAATAAAAATAGTATGGAAGCCCCCCTCCCCCTTTCAACTTCTCCACTGGAAGTAGGGAGGGGTCTCAAATAATCAATGAAACATTTCTCGTATCCAAATACCCTGACATACCAAATCTGGTTCCATTTGCTTGACTGATTCTCGAGATATGTTAAAAATTATAAGAGAGCCCCCCTTCCCCCATCCTTTTTCCCCTCTGAAAAAAAGAGTGGTACCGAACATTCATAGAAATATTTTTAGTAGCCAAATCCCCTCGCATGCCGAATTTGGTACCATTTGCTTAAATGGTTCTCAAGTTATGCAAACATTTCGTTTTTGCTTTTAACGGAATTCACAAGAACAACGGACAGTTAATTCTCTTGAGAAAGCCCACCAAAAATGGTCGAAACGTCGGGAGTTTCAAAAGCTAAGTTGTTTGATTGAATCTCAAGACTGAAAAATTGGCAAAATTACTACAAAACATCAGTCACGGTCGAAAACATAAATTTAAAAAATATTGTTGAGGCATGACCAGGTTAACTTTTTTCATCCAGGGTCGTGGCGATCTGGCTCGGTGATCTTCGTTTTGCTTTCCCACGATCACCTTCTCCGCGTGCTACCGAGTCACCATGGCCGCTAAATCCTCCTGCATTGGTCAATACATTAATGTACTTTTCCATTCGAAGGTCAGATTCGGCTTTTCCGTAATAATATCTAGAAGACTTTCTGAAATGACTTGGAAAATACTTCGAAGCTCTGTGAACCAATCTGTAACATAAGCAAAGTTTTATAGTTTAGAAACAAGAACAACTGAGTGAAATCTAAGAAAATATCTACCGTTCTGTTCCGATTTTCACATATTTGTTTATTCAATCAACAGACCATGTATAGGTCCAAATGACAACTTAAAGTAAAAGTTACACAAAATTTGCATCTAATTAACATCCCTCGAATCGTCAAAGTCGAAGAGCTCGGAAACGCGGTTGAACGTTTTCATTACACCGATGAATGCGATGAATGGCTCCATAGTTGTTCAATCGAATGGGGACATACAGTTGAAGGTCCTGGTTTCTCAGGCCATGGGGTCTCACACTAAGAGGAATAGCTTCCAGTAGCGTAGGACAATCGAAACGCGATTTCAGTTGATCGGCGACGAAAGAAGCTCGTGTTGCATTTCTTCGGGCTTGAAGAGTATCCATGTCTATGAGACGACATCGATGTTCATAACTTGGCATGTGGAACGGGTCTTGCCAGTTAAGGTGTCTGAGCGCATAACGCAAAAAGCGCCTCTGGATAGCCTCGAGCCGCTCGTTACCGTTCTGGTAGTAGGGACACCCGACAGCTGATGCGTATTCGAGGATGGATCGAACAATGCTACAATACAGGCTCTTCAGGCTGTACACGTCCTCGAATTCCTTGGCCAATCGAAGTAAAATCCGAGGCTTCTGAATTCCAGCTTACGGTCGAGTATTACGCCCAAATCATTGATGTGGTCCACCCGCGCTATGGACTCATCTTCTAAGAAGTATTCCGTGCAAAAAGGCTGTCGTTTTCGAGAAAAACTGATGACTGCACATTTACTGCTATTTAAAGGCAGGCAGTTGATGTCGCACCACTGTGCGAAAAGATTGAACTGGTTTTGCAGAAAATCAATGTCGTCCTGACCGTTTATTGCGTAGCACAGTTGAAGATCATGAGCATAACAAAATTTCGAGCCGTCGAGGAGTGAGAGCAGATCGTTGAAATAGATTAAGAAGATAATCGGTCCTAAGTGACTACCTTGGGGCACACCGGAGGAGGCAGAAAAATGACTGCACAGAGTTGCTCCAGTGCGAACTGTCAATTTACGTTCAGTTAAGTAACTGCGGAACCAGCCAAGTAAAGGTCCGCAGAATCCTAAGCGTATTGAGCACGAAGCAAAACTTGTTCTTGGATGATAAAATATCTAACCTCAACAAACGGGTTTGGCAAGTAGTTAACTTTTTTTGGAGATGAATTGTATCGTTTTGTTTAGCTAAATCCAGGTCAACTTCACCTCGCTACAAGGTAAGAATAACCCTTTTTGGATTTACCTTCTTTCTATTTAGGTGAAATCTAGAGTTTGTTTTGATTATGTCGTATGAGCCACTTGAGGTATTTCGAGAAAATCGTTGAAGTTTTCAATGATAATTTTAGTTCTAATTTTATGTATATTGGTCTAATTAGTCTGCAAATTTTGAAGTCAAATTAGAACTTTGAGGAGAACATGTTGATGTACTCGTAACTTGTGTTTTTCTTTTTTTTTTCCTTGTTGGGTACCTATCACTGCGACCAGTTAGTTGATCTATTGTAATCTGTCCCCTGTTTAATATAAGCTAAGTCAAGGAAGTTCACTTCTATATATTTAGATAGTGTCCCTATCTTGAGATTTAGCATTTTCCCAATCTGGTATAACCGCTCTTATGAAGCTGTTCACCTTTTTAGGACCAATTGAAAAAATTTCGGAGGGATCTAATATACCACAACCGATTATTTTAATCCGTTTCGATATAAGAGAAGGACATTCGCAAAGAAGATACTCTGACGATTCCTTCTCCATACTGCAGAAACGACACTCGTCAGAGTTGATTCGGCCAATTTCATTCATGTGATATCTGCATTCACAGTGACCTGTAACGAGCCCTGTAAACATTTTAAGGTCTTTCTTAGATAAGCTGAGAGCTTTTTCTGATTTTTTTTTTACTTGGTTGGATAAATCTTTTAGCCTGTTGCCCTACAACAGAGTTTTTCCAATTGTTTGCAATTATACATTTTTCTTTATTTTTCATTTCTAATTTAAAATAGCATTTGGAAACACTGCAAAAAGGTTCTGGTCCCTCAAGCGGAATTGTGTTAGTTAAGTTAGTATTAATGAAGATGTACTTACGACCTATTGCATTTTTCATTTGGCGCAAACGTTCTTCTCGTCAATCGATTAGTTTAATAGAAAAATCTTATTCCTTTGGTCCGAATTTTTGCTATTTTCTTTCGGAGTTGCTTGAATAAATGTATGAACAAGTGTCTCTGAATACGTGGAAGTTACCGCTGAAGCGCATCGTAATTTATGTTTTTGTGTGACAAACTATTGGAAATTTACCTGGAACTTCCAGGCCGAAAGTCTCCGGTCATCACTTTGACTCAACTGGCCGTTCAAAGAGTGCGAAAATATCCAGAGCTTTTCGTTATTTTAGCTGCCGGTGTAAATTACAAAATAATACGGGTTATTCACACAGTGGAAATTAAAGCTCCGTTGTCCCAACAACAGTTTGCAGTCATTAATCTTGCTAGGATAGCTATGATCAATCCTACAGACGATGTTCATCCTTTTCACATGAGTTTTTATCAAATTTTATAGAAATTTTCGTCACGATGCATAACGTCGTACAAAACAACCCGCCGAAATGTTTTTTGTTACCTTTTGCAGCACGGCAATACACGGCGACGCAAAAGCCAAATTTCATTCAAAAATGAGAAAGTCGTCATACTTTCTAATTTCAAATCAATTACGTAAAGTTATTCATTGATCAAATGAAACCCAGTTTTTACCTAACATTGGACGATATTCAACACCGCATACCGTATATCCTGACAGTATGCGAGAGAGCGCAAACATGGCGGACTTTTATTATATCCGAGTCGGTAGCCTTTAAGTAACCATTTTTTGCGATCGTTTACTTATTTGGTAGGAATTGCGATTTGCAATAACTTTGTTATCGAGTTGAGCTATCATTTTTAATGCGATTTAATGTTTGCTAGGTAATCAAAACAAACTCTAGAATTGTACCTTTTTCCTGATCGATTCGTTTATCTCGGAAAATTTTACCTTTTTATTATTTTCCGTGTAGGTATGTCCACATAGACATGGCCCAATCCTCTACGCCCCTCTTCGTGAACAAGCGTAGACATTTCGGAACCTCCGCCCCTCGCCCATTCCCCTAAGTTGTTCACGTGGTGTGTGAACGAACCTTTAGGTGTTACCAGTGTCTGTTGATTTTCAGGACCCGGTTGCAAGACATTCCGGCCTCGTGTAACAGTCATACTGGACACATTTGGGAAGCCTGTCAAAGATTTTCGACCTGGTCTAGAGGTTCCCTACATCCAAAGAAGAGGTTGCAGAATCTCAATGCCGATTTATTTTTGCTTACAGCCGGGCAGCTTGGTCGATTTATTTTAGGCCTACGCTAGGAGAACTAATCCAAAGGTTGGACAGCTCGCTGACGCCGATAATGTGCGAATACTGTAGCAATTATCGTGATTATTGGATGTAGTATCCGGCTTAGTATATTCCGTCTCACGACATAACTTGACGAACATAATTCCTAAAATTCACTCGGTCTATGGCCACCGTTCTCCAATTTCTCGGACACCCCACATTAGCTAGATCACGCTCCAGCCGAGCCTAATCACCTCGCTGGTTCCCCCTGTCCATACCGGATTCGTAGCGAACATCTGTTTTGCAGGACAGTCGGCTAGCCTTCACCACCTTCTGGATACTGAGTTCACCATAGAGTCGCGCGAGCTCGTGATTCACCCTTCGCCTCCACACTCCGTTCTCCTGTACGCCGCCAAAGATGATTCTTAACACTCGTCACTCGAATACTCCGAGTGTACGGAGGTCCTTCTCGAACAATATCCATGTCTCGTGCCCGAAGAGAACAACCGGTCTAATGAGCGTCATATACAGGTTACACTTCGTGCGAGGGCTAAGTCTTCTCGATCGCAGTTGCTTGTGGAGTCCTCAGTAGGCACGACTTCCGCTGATAATTCGCCGCCGGATCTCACGGCTGATGTCATTGTCTGCGGTCACTAGTAAGCCGAAATAGACAAAGTCTTCGGCTATCTCCAGATCGTCGCCGACGATCGTGACCTTCTTATTATTATTCAAGCGGCTTCGGTCGGTCTCGGATCAGCTGGCCAGCATATACTTCGTCTTGAATGTTTTAATCATCAACCCAACCCTTCCTGCTTCGCGTTTCAGTTTGCGGTAGATCTCCTCCACCGCCGCAGATGATCTGCCGACTATATGAATGTCATCGGCAAAGCAGATAAGTTGACTGGATCTGTTGAAAATCGCGCCCCGCATTTTGCCCACCGCTCGTCGAATAACACCCTCTAGCGCCACGTAGAACATCATGCAGGATAGACCATCACCTTGTCGAAGCCCGAATTCACCCGAGAACCGCACACAGCACTGCGTTTCATCCATCGTCGCTTTGATCAGGATGATCAGCTTCTGGGAAAGCCGTTCTCGTCCATGATTTTCCATAGCTCGTCACGGTCGATCGTGTCGTAAATATGCGGCTTTGAAGTCGATGAATAGATGGTGCGTAGAGACTTGGTGTTCACGGCATTTTAGGAGGATTTGCCGTAATTGTCCGTCGTAGAAGCCGGCCTGGTGCCTTCCTACGAATCTGTTTGCTTGTGGCGTAAGGCGGCGGAGTAGAATTCGGGACAGCACATTGTAGGCGTCATTTAATACAGTGATCGCCCGGTAGTTCTCACAGTCCAATTTGTCGCTCTTCTTATAGATGGGACATCTTGCCCCCTCCTTTCACTCCTCCGGTAGCAGATTCGGACCATCAACCGGTGTATGCAATCGGCCAACTTGTCCGGGCCTATTTATATGAGTTGAACTGCGATGCCGTACTTCCCAGCCGATTTGTTACTATTCAGCTCGCGAATGGCTTCCTTAACTTCACTCATCGTTGGGAGTGGCTCCTCTACGTGTCGTTGGCTACGCCGGCGATGTACCTTCCCCCACCGTCTTGATCTCCTGCATGAGCGCCGTTCAGGTGTTCATCGAAGTGCTGCTTCCACCTTTTGATCACCTCACGATTGTCCGTCAGGATGCCCCCCTCCTTATCCCGGCACATTTCGGCTTGCGGCACGAAGCCTTGGCGGGATGCGTTGAGTTTCTGATAGAACTTTCGTGTTTCTTGGGAACGATGCAGCTACTCCAGCTCCTCGAGCTCCTCCTCCTCTAGGCGGCGCTTGTTCTCCTGGAAAAGTCGGACTCGCTGCCTCTTCCGCTGTCGGTGATTTTCCACATTTCGACGGGTGCTTCTTTGCTCTACTGCCTTTCGGTAGTAACGTTTACTGACTTCTTGTTATAAGTGTTGGGCTTGTTATAAACACCCAAGCAACGAAAAAGCACATATCAATTGTAATTTTTAAGCCGCCTTCAGTCGACGCAGTACTGAAGAGACTCAGAGAGTTCCTAGTCGGAAGTGAACATCAGTACGCTGGAAATATCATCAAAGTCAGCTTTCTTGAATCAAAGCAGATTTTATTAAGTTCCTATTAAAATATTTGTCGTAAAAAACTTTTTAAGCTTGTAGTAGTTTTATGAAAGGACTGTAACTACCGTAGATTCGTTTATCCCTCGAGAAAAAAAAGTAGATTCGTTTAATAAAATGCCAAATAATGTAAACTAATTTTAAACTCTTTTGTAAAGTGTTTCAAAAATCAACTAATGCTCTGTTTGCTTTCGTTAATAAATTACAACTGCTTACAGAATACAAAAAAATGTCTGATAGAAAATAGAATTGAAATTCAAATTAACTACTCTAGATCATCTGAATGGAACTTACTCCTTGAGTAAAAAAAGTATGAATCTAGAATGGATGAAATATCACTCGAAACACGTTCCTCGGTTAGTTTAATACCCGGCTCCATTCAGAACTAAGTACACATACTTCTTCACATACAAAAACCCTCGAAAGGGGAGACAAAATTACATTCTCAAGCTACAATTAAAAACCAACGACGATCGGTTCTCTAGTTAAGCTTCCCGGAGGCCTGGCTCGACTCATGTTCAGAGAAGTCTCGTGGCGGAATAAAGCACGTAATGAAATGTGTAATGTCGGCTGGAACCGGAGATGATGAACGGCGGTGCTGTTGGGCGTCTCTAGGAATTCCGCGGCAGTAGTACGGGTGCGATACGCGATATTGAACGTGTTTTGGAACCGAGTTTGCGGTTGATATTTGACGAATCAGGCACCTGATCAAAATACAGGTGATTCAGAGTGATGAAGTGAATTATTAGCGCTAGTGATTCAAGAAAGTCTCATACTGTGTAGAGTATTTCAAGGAAATTATATGGAAGTAAAGTTTGAAATTGTGTTGAAAAAATGTGTTGATGATACTTCTGGGAGTAGATTACCCGGGATGTCTTGAAGAGGAAAATATAATCCATGTGCCACATACATAAATTCTCGAAATCCAAGAATGGAAATGCTTCGTATGAAGACATCTTAAGCTACATAAATCAATCATCATTTATTAGACGTGTATAAGGAGAATCAGGAAACTGACTACATAACCTAGAAAAGTGTAGTTCATCAGTGATGAGCAGATCATCAGTGATCGGTGCTGGCCCACCCTCCATATCGACATGTGCCTTGCAGCGAAGGAAATTAAAGTTGATTGAATTAGAAAAAAAAACAGCATCTAATTGAAATCAATTGAATGTGTGTTCCGCTTTTTTTCCCTCTTCTTCCTCGCACATGATGTTATCTGAGAGTACTGACTGTCTCGAGGGTGCTGACTGAAGATATCGGAATGAAAGGCCGCACATAAGTTTGTTCCATATGAATCATGAAGATATAGACAACGACGATGACGATAAACTCTCGTGTGTGCAGTGCATTCAACTGTAAACAACGTACGATGACAGCGTTAATAGACCGGAAAAGAACTTGATCTTTAGGTCAATTTGCAAAACGAACCAATTTAACTAGAACCCGTGGAAGGATGCTCCGTTTTTGCTCTTGTTTTAAGTTTTGATCAATAGGGATGCTTATGCTGAGTGTCTTACTTTTTGTGAAAACATTTCGACTGTCATATGTGTGTGATTGACTTTGACATTTGACCGTCCATTTAAAAAGGCAAATTCAGATATTTGTAACAGGAGGCAACTAAAATTTTGGAATTTCTCTTTCAAGTTGTGAAAAAAAGTTAAGTGTACTTGAAAAAGATTTGATTTATTGGAATTAAAGGTTCATTGTCCATTGTTGAAAAAAAAACTAGCGGTTCATAATCGGCTGTTACATCTCTTGTACATCTCTTGATTCTACCAATCAATTGTTTGCAGTTCTTGGCTTTCCAATTATTTTTGTACACCAATGAGCTCAAATTTCCAAAGAAATCTTCGATTGGGCGACATTGAGGCAGATTTGTCGGGTTGTGGTTCTTGTTACAAATGGGATCGAATGGATATTCAGGAAGGATTGTGTTTTTTGGCATAAAGCAATGACGCTTTAGCCGGCCAAAACACGTATTGTTCATCTACATGAAATATGTGTAGAAACGGCATCAAAATTTTCTTCAAACATTCATTCTGGTACACATCTTGATTAATAACCAAATTAGACGCCTTGAACCATGGCTTAGAAATACCTCTCGGAAATGGCAATGTACACCATCACTTTCTGTTCGAACCTATGTTTGAACTTGTATATAAAATTCGCAGATATAGTAGAACTATCCTTGGAATAGTATCGATCGTTTCCGGGGATGTGCGTCTTCGAAAGAGGGAAGTTACTTTCGACGTCCAAAACAAAACATTTTCCGAAATAATTTTGTATCATCCAGCGGCATTGAGATTTAAAAGTCGAAATCTTATCCTCAGTGTATTTCTAGGGCTCTTGTCTTCTTTGGACACTTAATTCCATTTTATTTTTAATGTCTGGCCAATGTACTGGTGAGAACAATTGAACTTTTTGGCGGCATCCTGTTGGCTCAGTGAATCCTTGATGTTGAAGGCACGAGAAAGAGAACGAAGTCCTTTTGCGTCCATAATTTTAGCTGGTCTGTCACTACCTTGGTTGCGATTTTAGGATATGGTAAAAAGTGGAAGCCGCCACATTTTCACTTATAAAATTTTACAATGTATACTTTTTGCTGAGATTTTTGTGCAGTTCGTAGAACTGTACAACGCGCTCGCTGCTTCTTGTTTCGACGGCAAAACTGGGCAATCATAAATGAAACAAAAAATACTGGAGAAAAAAGGAGGAGAAAAGCTAACACTCCCATTTTTCTCTGGGCTTGTTTATGTTTGAGTATTGGGGTCTCGAAAAAATCCCAAAATTTTAGCTGCCATCCGTTATTTAAAATGAATAACAGTGGCTCAAAACGATACATCTATGGAGAAAATGTTATTTAAAAAAAGATTTAAAAACACTTTCTGTGATAAGGAATATAAAGCATGATCGATGATTGCCAAAAATTCAAACGATGTTAATGACTACAATCACTATAATCACAAAACAAGATTTCATCTTTCGGGGTAACTTTGTTAAGATTAGTTTCTACCTGCAACACTTTGTTTTCTGCATAACTTTGGAATGTATAAATGGAAATTGACAATTGATTTTCAACGAAGCTGATTAGTGACGTTCAGCGAAATAGCGTCCAATTAAAAGATGTTTTTCGACTTTCGTTTTTGGGCACCACGTACGCCATCTATAAAACATACTAAATATGAACCATCCTTTTTCCAAATAAAGTTTTTTTTTATATCGTTTTCTGTTTCCTGAATCTTAACTTTTAACATTACACACAATTTAGAGTTTGGTAGAAGTTATGACAAATTTAGCCGTTTGTCCTCCTTCGGCGCAAAAGCAACAATTAGACTTTTTATCACTTCACCAAAGTTTTTGCGTAATGGCACGAAAAGTTTTAAGCTGGGAACCTGCCAGGAGTGTGCTAAAGAGTACGTTTTGTTGCCCATTATGGTTTTTTACTTTGCAGAATTTAAACCAGGCCTGTTTATCAGTCAGCTAGACGAACCAGTCAGAAAAATTGATCTTTTTTATCACTTCCTCTATTGAAATTTTCGAATTGCGTTGATAAAACTTCTCACCTTCCCTTTTAATCAAATTTCAACACACTGATAGATCCTTGGATTGGATTCCTTGAATGATTTACCATATGAACTTTAGTCAAATAGTTGATTGCCAGCTGGCTTTGGGTCTTCAACTGGAGCTTTCCTGGATTTTTTTCTCGATTCTGCCCAAAACATTTTGTCAATGAGCTTCTGTATTGGACGCTATTTCAAAAACCACAGATTGTCACTAGATTTTTTACACGCATACATTACATCACTAGATAGCTTCACGGAAAATTTTATCAATTTTCTTCCATGCGTTCAAAAGTTATTCACAAAACAAAGTGTTGCTTTTTTCGAATACACTCATTGCCCGCAAAATTTACAACAGTGATGCATAAATTTTGGTGTAAAATTTAAAACAAAATCCCAATAGGTTTTTTTTAGCTTCAAATATACATAATTGAAATTTTATCTCTATGCTATTTCTATCGCATTAGAGTGGTCCAAAAAAAGACCTTAGGAATCAAAATTATAGATGCTAAAATCTTTCATTGGCCTAGCAGAAGGCCCCATGACAAATTTCTGATCATTTGGTTAACTGCAGTACATGTAAGAGGTCGCTCAACGACGCTCAAGTTTGTTTGGAAATTTGACACCACGCATTGAGTAAAAGAAAAATAAATCAGTTAGCCGATTACGGTAATATACTTAGAACTAGGATTGCTATTTTAGCAGTAACATCAAAAGTACAGAACCGATTTTCATAAACTATACTGTTTTGGAATAGTTTCTTTTCTTTTAATAACACCAACATAGCCAGAACTTGTTTGACTCCAGGAAAATGAAAACTTGAGTTCCTTTTTTTTCTTTTCAATATAGCATCTGATGCATAGAACATACATTGCGGATACTACTACTATGTAATGAAAAACGCAAAAGATGCAGTTATAAATAAAGGAAGGATGAATCGAAAGGCTTCTTAAGAATGAATAAAAAGTGTTAGGCAGGCTTCGGACGGATCCCGAGGTGCGACAAACGCGTGATGCAAAACAATCATATCCCAGCATATGGAATCGAGATTTAAAAGGTGAATCTTTGATTTGAATTTTGATGAATTTTTGCCCAGACTAATAACTGAATTATAAAAATATTTATTTAAAATTTTTTTTTAGTAATTTTTCAAAACATATTTTTACACCAACAGTGTTGGTATAGGAAAATATAAACAGTATAAAGTTTGATACCATTAAGCCAATCTGTCAATCTGCTTATTTGGGCCACTCTACTTAACAAACTAATAAGCGAGAACACGTTCTAGCTCTTGCTATTCATATTAAATCATTTCCAAATTACACCGCCGGCGCAAACCAAAACAAACGAACACGGGCCAGTCAGATTCCCAGCACATAACGTTTGGCTCAAAGGCGTTCTCTTAAAGAGCCATCCCGCAGAGCGCTCATTTCTCTTTTCAGAGCAGAGTGAGAGGCAAAAAGAGCTCCCTAGGAGCATTGCATCTGGAGCTAAATGATCACTCCTTCTCATTCCTTCTTGCCGCTTAAAGAGTGGGAGCAGATTTTAGCTCCGTGGGTGTTTGCTCTCAAATGAATCCGAAGCCTGGTGTTAGGTTATGAAGTGATAAAGTTTAATTTGCAGAGTTGAAATCAGAAAAAAATAAAAACAAGGATTGATCTCACCCGAAATTTCGAATGTTTGATGCGAATTCAAAAAGATAATCCAATCATTGCCACCTTTTTGTAGCAGAGATGTTTGATGCTTATTCTTGCAGATATTCTGATTATCAAAATCGTTCATATAGAAAACCTTTTTCAGTTCTTCGCAGGTCTTTATCAATATTTCACAACTTTTACTGAACCTTTAATTTCTTCAAACTGAGATTATTTGTTCAAAATTTTATGGAGTTCGTGGAAAATATTCTGGAGTGACTGTCAAACACGCCTTCAAGCGAAGGAAGCTTACTTAGATCCCCGTTTATTATTTTGGAATTGTTTAAATTGTAATACCTGTTTTATGTTAATACGAAGAAATCTAACCCGGGAAACACCGAAATTCAGAATTCTTTATCTCAAAAACCATTTGAACCAATTTAACGAAATCAGAACCTTTGATCTACCAAAACTGTTGTGTTTATTTTGCTAATACAGTTTCATTATTGAAATTATATCATTTGAGTTAAAAACGAACACACACACACATAGAATCTCAGTGAAACTTCATGTTTCTTTGAAGAGATCTTCTTTCCTTAACTCTAAGCGATTCGATTATTCGAAGTTATGATGGCTACCCAAGTAACAATTTTAGCTTTATTATGGTCAGCAAAATATCGTTTGGACTATCGCATTAATCTTCATAAAAAGACAAAGTGCATTCTATAACATCACCTGGACTCTAATAAAGCCAAATTGGCCCTACCCTAGAAACGTCATCAAGACATATAATTGTTGGTCATCAATGTTGGTCACCAAAGCTTTTAAAAAGCTATTATAAAACATGTTAGAAATTTTTTGAAATTTTTGAAACATGTTTGAAATTTTAGAAATTTTTGAAATCTTGAATAAATGATGGCGTCAAGCAACAATTTTTTTTCCTACCATTTGGGCCCTTTCACTCAATACTCATATTGTAAAGATATTCATACTACTTTCGGTGATTTCAAGTTTTCAAAGATGTATTTTTTTAATTTTAACTCAAAACCAACACGCATAACTTACCAAAAATGTGTTAAAATGGGAGTTCCAATTCAAATATGTGCTATCTAATCTGAGCGTGTCCTGTTTTGACATCTTGATCGAGAACTGTCACTAAGTTTTATGGCGGTTTAATAATCATGCACTGAGTGCTATTATAGAACATGCAAAAGAAAGCTTGGAACAAACTTCTAGATTTGTGTTTTATTATAGTTTAAAAAAAGCATTCACAACTCTTTCAAAATAACTAAAACAGCATGTTTAATAAAAGTTTTATTAGCGTTTTCAAAACCTTCTGAAAACATATGGTCGAAAAAAAATTATAAGCATTCTGCATGACCATAATAAAACCGCCATAAAACGAGCTGCACAAAAAAATGCCATAATTAAACCATAATAAAACTTCCTAATGCTAATGGCATAATCTGTGTTATTTGGGCTAGCATCTTACAAATGCTAAAACCACCAGACCACAGAAAATGTGCTATGTATGCCATGACCGGGATTTGATCTCATGAACCTTCGCGTAGATGACTTGAACCCTAACCACTTCGTTAAAGCCTTTAAATTTAACACACTAGCGGCGTGCGAAAAAACGAGTAATCTCGTTAACTCGTGGTAACTAACTATCTATCTAGAAAAAAGTGCATTAAAAGTTTGGTGTCGATTGAAAATTTTACTAAAAGACATAGTGGTCGAAAAAGATGGTGTTTTAATTGGGATTAAAGCATTAAATTTTCTCTTCAAAACCAATATTCAATATAAAACTATCAGCTTCAATTCTATCAAAAACTGAACTGATATAAGTATGATTTATTTTACAAAAAATAACATCAAAATTAGTGAAAACGAACATACCTATTAATATTTTTTTTGTAAGTTTATTCATTAAATTAAGAACCGCCGACTTACAACTGGAGATTTCTGAATTTCGTCGTGCGACAATTAATTGACCGACCAAATAGACGATTTGATATTCGGGAGGTATTTTAAGTGTAATTATTTGATTTCTAATAATTTAATTAAAAGTGTCTTCATAATTAAATTTATAGTTTTGAGTTGTTATGCTCAACGAAGCGTGTAAAATAAAGATCGATATGCCTCACATTTTCGGTCTTCAATATGTTTTTTTTTGTTTTATAAAGGACCTTTATACATTCGATACCTCTTCAATATGTGATTTTCAACATTTTCAAGTTCAAAGAAGATTGAGTTTTCCTTGAAAAGGAAAGTAAGTTAAAAAGTCAACTGATCTCAACTATAATTTTAAATCGTCACTTTCAAAATACTAACATGTACTGAATCTATCGCAATGTTGGCATTGTCATTAAAGTTGAAAACTTCGAAGCCAGATTGTGAAGTTTTGGTTGACATTATTCATCCATTTTTTTAATGAAGAATTTGAAAAATCACTTATCGTCCTCAGTCGGCAGCGGACTTATAACAAAGTCATGTTGTCTTTTTCCATTTTCATTTTAACACATTGCGGTTCAAATACAAGATATCTCGTTTTTTCGTTTTCCGCTAGTGTGCTACCCTAAGAAGAATAACTCAAATGTTATCAATTCAATAATAGGACATTCTGTAAAATAAAAAAAAAAATTCAGTAGCAGAAAGATATTTCTTTAATTTAATCCAATTGTTTCTCTGATATGGAATGCCGAATTTTAATGTTTCCCGGCTTACTATACTTCGCGGTCCTTAATACGTTCTTAATTGTTCTAAATCTAGGATTTTTTTTTCCTTCAAGTTTTTTTACGCTTTATAGTCGAATCACGATTTCTAGAAATCCCACGTATGAACTTGGTTGGAATAATCTTGCATAATCTAGAGAAATATTTTTTTAAATTTTTTAAGGAAAGGCTATATCGGTGAGTGGAAGGAAGAATTTTTTTTAAGGATTTTTAATGGCTATCAGTCTCGGATTTTTAAGTAAAAACTGCTGTTTTTTACTCTGACGTTTCTATCCTTATTAGATCTTCATCAGGGGCGATAAGGTGTCGTTTTCTTGTTAAGTTATCTTCAACTGCTGTTATTGGATTTTGTTGACGAATTTTCGTACAACTCGAAAACCAAAACAATTTACAGTTCAAATTTCTGAAGCAGAAAATTGTTAAATACCCAATATTCAACAGACAAACGAATATTCTACGAAAATTCGTCAACAAAATCAAATGAAAGCAGTTCGAGATAAGCCGAATCAAACTTAACAAAAAAACGACAATTTATCGCCCTGATGAAGTTCCAATGAGGATCGAAACGTTGGAGTAAAAAACAGTCGTTTTTACTTAAAAATCCAAAATTGATACCTGTTAAAAATCCTTAAAAAAATCAACCATAACATTTATTTTTATTTCCGTAGTATTTCATCTCCCGACCTACTCATCAAAACAGTTGTTCCATTCATGAAGCAGAATTTTTTGAGAATTGAAGAAACGGTTAGAAAATTAGGAAAAGATTGGATGGAAATGAGCTATTTTTCTTTAAAAAATCTGTTTCCTCAAAGAATATTACACTCATCAGTAAAGCAGTTAACTAATGAATTAAAGAAAGAACAAATAAATGGCTATAACTCTTAATTAAATTAAATTAAAACTTGAAAAATAATTTTTAATGTTAGCCTTCACTCAAACTGGAGTTTCAATTTTACATTATTGAAAGGTTGATTGCTAATTTTAACATCCAACCCCCCCCCCCCCAAAAAAAAGGGGAGAATCGAACCCACCGCAACATTCTTGTTTTTGTACTTGCCAGTCCGATAACTTAACCAGTGTACCAACTGAGTCAGTTAGCAAACGATGCATGGTTTTTTGTCAGAGTCTTTCTGCCACGCCCGATCACAAAAAAACGCACTGCGTTGCCCGTCTGCCGTTTGATCAATGGTTTTTTTTCATCCTCCATCTTTGATGGAAATGAGATGGAAATGGGAATGGGATGATAATGAGAATGGGATGAGAATGAGAATGGGATAGGAATGGGAATGGGAAACGAGAAACTGTTTGCTATTACATCTTAGCCAGTTGTTGTTTGCCGGGAGTTGGAAGCAAAGAAATGTTTTTTTTTCTAACGCCCGCCCTGGTTTACATACTCACACAGCGCTCGGTACATCGTTCGACGATTTTATCCTCGCTGGCTGATTGTTTCCATTCTGCTTTGTTATGTGACAGAATATGGGATATGTTTTGTTTGGTTTCTTTCAGACATATGCAATGCGATTGCGCTGGGAGGACAATGCCAGTGATGAGAAAGTTTGTTAGTGTCGGTCCGGCATAGAATCTTATGCCGATAATTTCACCTCCTAGGAAGTTTATTATTGGAGTTGAGTCTGATATGTCGAATCCAATGCATAAATAAAATTTAATGTACTGCATTTATAAGCTGAATTAAGGAGGTATACAATTCATCCCAATTTGTTTTCATTGCCACATTATTGATTTAAATAAGTCGAATAACACCTTACTTTTGAATCGATAATTCGTCAAGTGGTCTTAGTCCAAATTTAAAACAGTTGAAAATGTAATAAATACTAGACATTATTGAAAACATCGGTATCATTAGATTTTATAAAGCGAAACTCAGAATTTTCGACGGTTTTTAAAATGTAGAATAATATGGCTTTTGGTTCTTGAATTCAATGTAAACACGCCGATTTTTTCCTAAGTTGGGACTAAAGCTTAAGACCTATGAGACTTGAGACCTGAGATGTGAGACTTTAGACCTGAGAATTGAGTCATAAGACCAGAACCTGAGAACTAAATCGGAATTTTAGAAGGTTCTTTTACGTGTAAAAACATTAGAGTACAGATAAAACGAGACTCGATTTCGACTCACTTACTACGACATGCAGTTGAAAGACTTTTAAAAGAATACCCACATATCATATTTCAAAAATATATTTTTTTAAATTTCAAAATTTTGATTAATTAGCTGTCGTTGTTGTCGTTCGTTGCGATGTACTGTGTTGAAAAGTTTCCGCGATGACGTTCGCAACTTCAAAGAAAGCAAGGGCATTCGCTTCGTGTGTTTGGTGATGCTTCTGAGAAATTTCCAAGTGTATCGGATTTTTTTTCATAAACATAGTTTGTTTAATAACCGATCAAAGTTGAGTCTCTCGGTCATGTTAACCTTACCGCCCTATTTTGACAAGAAGGTATTTTTCCCATCGATAACAAATAGACGAAATGGAAACCTTCAGTATCATTCGCCATCAGTCGCATTCGAATGGACGGGCGACCAAGCCTATGACATCAGCCAATGTCAACCCGTTTCGTTATCAGTAAAGTGCATGGGATGGTGAGTTATTATTCGAATGGACTGATTTGCGTCGTCGTTTATTGGTAGCAGCTGAGATAGAAAGAACACATGGTTTGGTAAAAATTGACTTTCGGCACCCCAAAAGTAGTTGTCATCCACTCCGAAAAGAGAAAAGTGTCAGTTCCCGATTCTAGATTGACAGGGTAATTTCTCCATCGTCGCCGCCGGGATAAACAAAACATGTTTCCTGAAGACAAACAAAGTGCACAGTTCAAGTGGTGACCCAGATAAAAAAATAAGTTGGAACGGCGAATTTGACGGAGTTCCAGAAAACCGAGATAGCTCAAGTGTGGATTGCCTCAATCGGATAATGTTAAGCGGTCTGGTGTGTGGATTCAACTCAGCAGCAGATCAACTTTCGGTAAGAATGATTTTAGTTTGATAGAATGTTTGCTTTTGTGGTTTTTTATCTCGCGAGCTATGTTTAAGATTTTGTTGTTTACACTGATTTCATTTGACTGCCATTTTTCTATCGATAAGGTGTAGAAGTAATGCATATTTCGAGTTTTTTTTAAAGATTTTTTTTTTATAGTTTAGGATTGAAGGTTGATAAGTATTGTTCATTTCGTGTGTTTTTAACCTTCCTACGCCATTCGAATCAATATGACCAGAAGAAAACTTTAAAATCGTCATTACTCTATTGAAAAATAAATCGGACAAATATGAAATTTGGAACATGTAACTAAAACCACGTGATACATAATCTGTAGAAAAAGCAACTTCCGGTGACCACCGGAAGTGCCCCAACTGGCAAGCCGAAAAAAACTTACACATTTGCCGTTCAGGTCAATATGAGTTTGCGCGTGTTCCCCCGTTAACATATGTTAACCGATTTTCATGATTTTAGAGTCATTGTTCAGGAAATTTATTCCAGTGTCTGAACCTATACAATTTTAGTTGATACAACTTTTCCAAACGTATGAATTCTGCTCCGAATTGAAAAAAAAAAAAACCCGAAAATAATGTCATCTCAGCATTCTCATATTTTGTAATCGCTGTGGCGTATTGAAATTATTTTATAATTTTTTTGTGAAAAAAAAATCTTTTCAAACATATGTAAAAATTGATGGTTATATAGAAGTTTCGTCCGCTAGCATGGAATTTCCTGAAAATAACCTCTATTCTTAAATTTTTGCTTTGCAGCTTTGTTTCTCATTCTCAATTGAACCGATTTTCAAAATTAAAATTTTAGTTTTATTTTGATAACATGATCATCATTTGTACTGAATACACATAGTATCTCAAATATTGCTGTTATTCGTAATACGAGAATGAAAACTAGCAAAAAAAAAACCGTATTTTTCGTTCCCGGCTGTTACGATGGGAACTTGGATACACTAAAGCAGACTACCCAATTGCAAAGCTGAGCCAACAAACTGCACTTCTGGATCACGGAATCACCACGTACCACCTTTTCGACATCGAAGGAGCCAGGATTATCAACAGGGGAAACAACCAGTAAAAATTGAAGATATTGGAAAGTTGCCACATTAAAACAACTAAAAACACAGTAAACATTAAGAAAGACACTGAAAACATCTACTCTTCATACGCCAACATTTTCCAAATACTCGGAAAAATAAGCGAACTGCCAGATAATAAAAAAAAATACATACAAAAAAAACTACACCATCAACACACATACACAACAGCTGATTTTTGATCAAAACAAAATAAGTGAAAAGGGAAAACTGTGCTAAAAGTTCGATGCTGTCGAAAATTTATCCCAAAATCACTAAACAAAAGGATTTTTATCCGCAAACATCTGAACGTAGTAAGTCGATACACTATACTTTATATCTAAAAACACGAATAAAATTAAATTATTCGGAAAACAGATCAAGAGACAGCTATACACGACCAGCCAAGTCGACACTCACAAGAAAACGGCATCTTTTCGGTAAGAAAGCATAAATTATTATCAGCAGAACTAACTAAATAAACACTATTTTAATCCCCGAGGAAGATCCAATAAGGATCGAAATGTTGGAAACGTAAATCAATACGTCGTTTTTGCTAAAAACAAAACTGCAAGCCAAAAAACCGCCCGAAAAAACCTATTTCCAGTCGAATTTTTCTATCACTAAAAAAAAATAGCAACGTTTTCCGAATTTACTAAAAGATGTCAAAATTCAACCAAATTTTCAAACGTTTTGTAGTAAGCAAGCACAACTCCCCGGGAGAACTTAAATTGAACAAAATCGATTTTCTCCCGGTCGTGCTCTCGAAATCTGCCTTCTGATTTAAAGTACGTGCTTTACAGTCTTTTTTTAAATAATCTATCTGTCAAAATGTTGCTGCTAACTTCAGTTTACTTATTCACTGAATGTTTTTTGAACATTTATTTGCTGGTTCAAAGCTTTTTTTCTAATGTATGTTTTTTCGATATTTTTCTTCGACTTTGGATAACTTCAAAATAAATTATTGTCGCTGAATGTGGTCTAACAAATTTTATTTCTGTTACACTATTAGGTTTCTAAAACAATACATTTTTAACCATAAGTTCCAAAATTGCACTCTAGAACTGATTAAGGAGTTTTTTTTCTAGACTCTCAGGGAGGGTGAATAAAAAAGTGATCATGAAAAATTAAAGCTTCCATAAATTCATTTGAAGAATTTTTTTCAAATACGCCTAAAAAAAGTTACTAAACTTCAAATAAGGAGTGTATTCGATAAAAATGCAACAGTTTGTTTTGTTAATAACATTCTTGCATGAAAATTGATAATTTTTTTAGTGAAGCTATCTAGCAATGTAATGTGTACGTGAACTCAATCTGGTGAAAATCTGTCAAGTAGTTTATGATATAGCGTCCAACACTGAAGATACTTGACAAAATTTTTTGTGCAGAATCGAGAAAAATCCATAAAAGTTTCAGTGGAAGACCCAAAATTGCTGGAAATCAACTATTTGATCAAAATTCACAAAATAAATTGTTGAAGAAGTCTTAGACGATCCCATAGTGAGCTCAAATATGAATAAAAGGGAAAATGATTGATTCCATGAAGTGAAGGGGATTTGAAAGGTTTTTTCAAGCTCAATCCGAAAATATGAATAGAGGAAGTGATAAAAAAAAGTCAAATTTGTTTGACTACTTCGTTTAGCTAACTTATAAATATTCCTGAAGGTAGAAAAGCTGCCCATCGTTAAAATAAACAAAATACGTTAATCAAATCGTGCGCAAAATATTTGGACTTCTTGTGGGGAAAGAGTGGGGAGTTTGAAAAATTGTGTAATGAACAGCAAAACCAACTCTTTATCAGTCACCTTGCAGGAATCCAACCAGAAACTTTTTGTTAACAAGTTTCGCCTGTTTTTTCCGGAGATAAACAAAGAGAAAAAAATTAATATCTAGTACCTACTTGAAGAGGCCAACAATATGTGGAAACTGCAAATTACTCGGTGTTTCATAACGATTGACTCGATAAATGACTAAAAATACTAAATAGACACTTGCACTTCAAAAACGGTGGTGAAGTGATAAAAATCCTAAATCCGGCTAGTTTTTTTATAACTTCGATCAAATTCAAAATTTTGGAATATTTTAAAAGTCAAGATTCACGAAACAGAAAACGTCATATAAAATAGTCTTGATTTAAAAAAAGGGTGGTTCAAAGTATGCTTACAGATGGCACCCCACACGTGTTGCCCAAAAATTTAAGTCGAAAATTTTCTTCATTGGACGCTATCTCAAAAACCAATTGATAGAACATCACAAAATTTAACACATGTGAAAATTACATTACCTGGTAGCTCCGCTGAAAATTTCATCAATTTACATACATGCATTCAAAGTTATTCCGAAAACAAAGTGTAACATTTGTTTTTCGAATACACCCCTTAGTGTCACATTTATTCTCTAGACCAGTTGAAGGCTATAGTAAAGAATTTCAATAATTTTCAGAGAACTAGAATATGAAACTAAAACGAGTCATACATTTCTCTGACATTACTGGAGAACTTTGCTTAAAAATTTGGATGCTAAAAATAATTTAAATTATTGACAGATTTTTTGGAGGGCGTAAAACATTTGTGTTAATCCAAAACAAATATATCCTTGGTGTTTTATTCTTATTACTAAAAGTTTCCGAAAACGTTGATTCTTGTTTGGAAAAATTTAATTCCAATATCTCTAAAATTAATTTGGGTTCTTTAATTCTACTCATAGATCTTAAAAAAAAAACTAAAAGACATAAACTATTATTATTTTGATTCTCTCCTTAAAAGTCAAAATTAGCTCCGAAATTCTAGGTGCAGTTAATAATGCAGAAAAGTACAAATTTCGGGTGCTGGTTCCCAGTGATTGATGAACGCATTTTATTTTTCCAAAAATCAAATATGTTTTGATGGTTTTTTTTTCTCCTGGAAAAAAGGAGTCAGGGTTATTAACATATTTTTTTGAATAATAAATTTTGGTTGATTGCGAAACCGAATTCAAAAATTTGATTTTAAGCCCTTTTTTCGGTTCTTTGACTCTAATATTCAGTCGTTTTCGAAATTCAAACCCCAGATTTAAAAAAAGGTATTTTCCTGGTCCAAGCATTTAAGAACTCTATTGGTCTGGAACTAAACTCCTTTGAAAAATCTTGATTCAGATTTGCATCAAGGACAACACAATTTCATTCAAAACCAGTTACGTTGGGTTTTTATGTGTACCAGAATGCACCGATAATTAATTCTTTATGATTTCTTTTTTGTTTTCAAAACTAGATGTCCGACTTATATCTAGGACATAAAGTTCTTATAGTTTTCCAGATCGCCTATTTTTTTTAAATTAACATTTACATTTGTCCAGATATTTGTTACAAAATTCGGAAAAGGTCCGGATCGGCCCAGTTGCCCGGATTTCGTAGAAAAAAGTCAGGATTTAGCCTGGATTCATTCACCTCATTCGCTGAATCAAATTAAAAAAAAAACTTAAATTGAGCTTTTATAATTTTGCCTCCAAAAATTAAACTTTTAGCTAGTTTTTTTTACAGTAAACATGACTGGTTTTTTGAATGCCTAAAATATGATTTGGAATCTGCTGATGTGATTTGATTTAAAAAAAAGTTTCGGCTTACTGTTTTTCACACTGTTCTCTTGGAAACCGGAAAATCTAAATAATTGATCCTCTAGATAGAATATATTTTGAACATATCATTTCTATTATAAAATTTGTTTGTAAACATTTTTGTGACTCTAAATTTTGGCTCTGAATGGATTCCACCTTTTTCAGGATTTTATTTCACAAAGCAAGTGTTCCGCATAAAAATCACCTGTTACTTTCAGTTTCCGTAGACTTCTGTTATATTTTTTTCTTAGTTTAAGTTCGATCTCCTTTTATAGTGACCCTTCCTTGCCTCAACGAATGCGTTCTTCCTTTTCTCGATTCTATTTTTCCACGTTAATCATAATCTTATCGTTCGTTCATTTTGAACTCTCCTTCTCTACAAGTTTTTTTTTTTCAACTGTTCTCATTTATTACCCTACCTACCTGTACTTTAGCAGGGTACTTGATGTGCAGAAGAGAAACAGTAAATTCCTCTGTTGACTTTATAATTACCGGTGCACGCAAAATCATTTTGCGAGGGAGACCAATTCGAGCATAAAGAAGGAGGGCTGTCCAAGTTTCAACCCCTTTCTTTGGGGGGCAAGAATGTGCATAACATTTGCATATTTTATGGGGCACTTTTTTGCTACCCAAGAATGTGGAACTACTTTTTCAGGAGTTGCAAAAGAAGGAATTGAAGAGGATTTTTTTGAGGATGGAATCAAAAGTATTCAAAGTGAAATTAATAGTGTTTTCTGAAAAAAATGAACGATAATTTGAAGTAAAGTCACTTGATTTACGAATCTGCCTCCTTTCGATGACGATGCTTACGGTTCGGAAGAAACTTGATTCAAGGGTTATTCCTTTGCTTCAAATGCAAAATCTATCCCAAACAATGATTCAACTCGATATTTGACGAACCGATTCACAATTTGTTTGTAGGTATTCTGCAAAAACAAAACGCTTTATGATTGTACCGAAAAACGCCGCCAAGAAATGAAACATTCAATCAAATCACGTGTGCGTATTCAACGATTGTTTTCACCCAAAAGTCATTTGGCTGGCAAATCCCATGAGAAAGCAGCCTTCGCTCGAATGAAACGAATGAGTAAGAAATTATCGTGGGAAACTGCTCCTTGTTATCATTTGTTTACTACAAAATTGTGATTTTGACTGTTTATCTGTTCTTCGAATTCGTAGTATAGTAGTTGGATCCTAATAAATGATTCTGGATTACATTTTTACAAATTGGTAATAATTGGTGATATTTTTACTTTTACGTAAGTAACGATAAAAAGTGTAATGCGATTCGTGTTTTTTGATACTTTAGACTTTTTGAAATGTGTTGCCCGAATTATTTTAGTTCTTGATTCTGAAATTACCCGAAAAAAAAATCATCCCCCAACCAATGATGATGACGCGATCGCTATCTGACGTCCTTTTCCACCCTAGCAGCTGGAAATCATCGTTTGATCATGAAGAAAAAAGAATCGAAACATGTGTTTACCTTCTTACCTTTGAGGAAATTTGGCGGGCGCGTGGACGATTTCTGCTGTCTGACTGAATCGCTGACTGGCTGGCCCAGACAAAACATATGGACCGACATTTATCTGTCGTTGTGTTTCTTTCAAAGAAGAATGGAATAAATAAATGCTAACAACTGTCTCTTATTGAGTATTTACGATTGGAAATGGAGTAAAACGACAATGACTAGTCAGAAGGGTCAACCTGCTGCCACAATTTGCTTCTGGGTTTGTAATGTGTCTTTTTTTATTGAACAAAATAAGGTGATGCACACAAAAATATAAGACTCAGAATTTTTGAAAATTCTTCTTCTGCGTTTTTAGAAGATAAAGAATTAAAACTTTACCGAGAGTATTTAAAAAATACGTCTTCTGTAGAAGTTGAAAGTAGATCTTTAGCGTTCTAGTCTGAAATACCCCTCCAATGAAGTTTTTTCGTTACTGCGGTAAATTAATTCTGAAATTACCCCAAAAGGTATTTAAAAATTAGTGTAACAAACACGTCCAAAAATTGGTTCGCCTCCGGCGGAATTGAGACTTAGATAGGTATCATTCTAGGCTAAACACATTTCTTTTGACGATACTATACAAGTTCGCAAATTGGAAATTTTTTCTAATGATAAATTTCGAATTGCAATTTTACAGACCTTTAGTATTGAGACTCAAATCTTGCCAATTAAAAACCCTAACTCGTCTTTGGAATGGATGCTTTTTTGGAGGGAAACTATACAAGTTCAGATCATTTAAACTTCAAATTCATTCATCAAATACTCAACACATCAATAAGCTGGTAGCCACATGACCGTTGTTTACTACTCATAATCAACAGAATAAGAATATCTTAAACTTAGTACCTATTACTTTTTTACTAGTCACTTTGATTCTGAAAAAATCGTTTATGGCATAACAATTTTTAAGCTTATATGAAATGTTTTCCAAAAAAAAAAAAAAAAACAATTCCAGTCTTAATTTTATTATGTGTTTTTTGTTCTTTTAAATACTGAACTCTTGATTCAAAAGGATTTGCAAAACCACAAAATTCACAAAGTTCATTTTTTTAGGTGCAAATTTAATAATTTAAGAGTTAATCTTGAATTATTTGAATGCCCTAAACCCAAATATGGAATTAGTTTTCTATCAGCTTTTGTTTTTGAACAAACTTTTGAAAGGAAATTGAAAATCACTTAAGGAATTTATGCGCTCAAAACAATACAAATATTTAGAAAATATTGTTTTTTAAATTACTGATCAACTTTCCCCAAGATCGCAATTAATTATCACTTCTGCGAAAAAAGTTATGAAATTTTTTGTTTACTTTTCACTATTTTGGAAATTACGGGAATCTGAAAGAATTTGAATCAAACATCAAATTGTTTTGCAGTTTTTTACAAATTAAAAACCTTTTTTTAAACTTTATTTATACTTAGTATTCTTAGAAATACTTGAAATGCTATCTATTCAAATTTCTAATATTTTTAGGACTTGGTATCAATATTATTGATAATTGTATCTCTGAGAATAGAACATCTCTAGGCTAAAGATTATTGTTTGATGAAATGAATGAGACTTAACAAACCCAGAATATATATTTTTTTTGTCTTTCATGTACAGTATCATGACATGTTCAAATGTATGTTCAAAAACACAATCACACGATGTATTTTTGACTTCAACTACTCTCTCCAGGCAAGATCTGAAAGTAGATCTGAAAGTACAAAAAGGCTTTAAAATGGTCAACGTGTTATTATTATTTTTTAAATGAGGTTCTAGGAGCCAAAGGGGTATAACTGCATAAAAGCTGGTTTCGAGAAAAAAGCACTTAAAGTTTACATTTTTGTAGGTATACAAGCTTTGATATAAGTCTCATATACATTATAGAATCATCGCATAAAACTGGAAAAATCAGCATTTACCTACAAAAGTGGAGGCATTATAAATACATATTTTTTACTTCTGGCTCAAGCGATAAAAATTATACAAATTGGACGATATTTAACACCTTATTCGTACATCCTGAAAGTATGCGAGGAAGCGCAAGTTTTTCTCTCGTTGCGAGCGACAATATTTGCTGCTTTTCTCATTTGACATTTTTTCCAATAAACCATCTGAGTTTTAGCAATCTGGTTGCACTGCTTACCGCAGAGAGAACAACAAGGTTGTTTTGATCAAAAGATATCATGTCTAAAGATCGACCTGGTCTTGTCAGGTTGATGTTAATCTCTTCAAACAACAATTTGTCATCCCGATAATTGTTAGATAGAATAATTCGTGAAAGGTATTTCTCTATTAATTTTAAATCATTGCATGTTTCCTGCGCCTTTACCTGATTAAATGCACATTGCAAATGGACTTACGCTCATTATGAGTTGATGTTAAACAGTACATTTATAACTTGCCCTTCAACGTTAGGTCAATCATCTCATAGAAATACATATTTAGCCTAGTCCCCAATTTGTGGCATACTCTATAAAATTATAACCAGAAATAAGAAATTCGATTCACTTATTGGCGGTTTAAATAGAAAAACAAACAAAATTTGATAACATTTTTGGCTCCAAACAAAATGTAACTTTCAGTTAGTGGGATTTTTTTCAACGAGATCAAAACATAGGGAAAATATTTAAATAAACTTATTTATCATAATATAGCATATAATTTTTGCATATAATAATAGCATATAATTTTTGACAGTCAAGGATTCGTTCGATATTCGTTATCTCGATTTTTCAATCACTTATACCCCTTTGGCTCCAAGGGCCTCAAATGTAAAAATACTAATCTTTTTTTGTCTTTATATTTTGTTATAATTTTCATAAAAATTTGCCGATTTTTTCAAAAATATATTTGTCTTTGTTTTTCAATTCTGAATGTTTGTGTTCTGAAAACTTAATCTTCTTGGAAGGCTCATAATCTAAAACATTGTACCTTTTGTCCATTCTAGTGACCAATGTTTCATTTGACGGCGACAAAATGTTCAGAACTTGAAATTTTTAGACTATAAAACCTGATTTTGAAAATTTATATACTTTTCGCATATTTTAATTATTCCAAATCTATTTTTTATCGATCATGATTTTTACATTGATCAAAATAAAAGTTCGAAAATGATACGAAGTAGCAACTTTAAAGCTAAATTTTAATCCGCAATGTTTACAAAATTTGTTTTTGTTTTGTGCCTTTATTATTTTTAACGAAACTTGAAATATCTTATTTTGAGTTTTATCAGGTTCTTATTGGTTATTTAAAAAAAAAACAAATTTCTCAGCCTACACTTTTTCAGTTTAAGCTTTCAATGATGAATTGAACATTTGTAGAATTATTGTGAACATCAAAAATAAACTTTTTTAGACTTTTATTTCTACAACTGGAAGAATCTGGATATAGTTTTGTTTGATCAATGCCACTTTTGAATCAAAATAAAATATTTTCTCTATTCTATCAATTTAAATTCAATCATAAATCACGTGTTTTAAGCATACTCTCTTGAGTTAAAAATGGATATTTATTTTATCCCTAGTCGAGAATTCACATTTCAAATCGTGATTAAATAAATTTTATTCATATTCAAGATATCTATTACCCTGGAATTTTACAACAAATTTAAATACAACTGGAGAAAAATAATGTAAATTAGGACAAAAAATATCATTTTGCTAAAATGGTCTAGGATTATGATCTCAATTCTTCTTAAATCTGGGTTTTTTATTTTATGTACATAGGTATTCTATTTCTGTGCGGTAATTCTTATGTCCGAAGTTTTATTTTTTTTAATTTTAATTCTCATACACACTTAGAAAAATCCATGTAACATTACATGCAATGGCATGGGTAGAAGGGAATCGGGTATTTACACGCAACAATACTGCTTGTTTCATGTAAACTTCCCATCGCATTCAGCTGCTTTGTTTACTGTAGGTTTACATTTCCAATGTCACTCATTGGTATGGCTATTTATCCAATAAGAAAAAGATCGGGTTTCTCGATTAAAATACATTTATTTTCTTACACAAAAACTACAGCTAATTTTAACAAGCTTACATTTCAATCAAATTTTATATTACATACTGAAACAATCACTGTCAAAACACGCCGGGTGGTATTTTCCGATTCCCTTAGCGACGGAAACGATGACATCGAAAGCAACTATCGAATTTCTGCAAAATAACAAATGGAACAATGTCAATCAACATTGTAACTATTTCTCAAAAAGGTATTTCAATATATTTTCACTTACCTTACTGTATAATTCTGTGCCCTTCACCTCCGGGGGGAGGCTCCAACTCGATCAGAAGCAAACAGCAGACGAACAGGTACAACAAATTACGGACGAAGGTTGAGACACTGAGATTTACATGAAATTGCAAGTTAATTTCATCGCAAATCTCAAGATGCTATACTCTTTTTCATATTTTCTAGGGCGATGATACGAAAAAGTGTAATGTAAGATTACATTTTTCTTTCTGTGTATTCTTCATTTTTTTGTTGTTTCAAAAATTTGAATCTCAAATTTGTAAACTAGACTCCCTTAAATTTATTTTCAAGTAATTTTTTTTATTAAGAATGGGGAACATCATTTTGAATCATTTATTGGTTACTTTCCGGAAAAAAAGTCATTAAAAATTGGAGCCAAAAATGCTGTTCCCTGGAGTTGTCTATTAAATTTTACAAAAAAGGTAAATGGCAAGCATTTTTATATTTTTTTAAATTAAAAAACTTATTTTTTTTATCTTTATATTTTGTATTTATTTTCAAACAAATCTACCGAATATTAAAGTTCTTCTTGTTCGTTTTATTTTTAAATTTTGCTCTGAAATTTTGATTCTGTTTAATTTTGAATCGTGACAGTAAAATTTGTTATTTTTTTAGTTTCTTTGATGGTCGTAAGTAGAAAAATTGTTTAAGAAATTGATTTCTTTATTTATTTGTATTTTTGTTACGCGATGTGTTTTTTTAGTTTCTTTGATGGTCGTAAGTAGAAAAATTGTTTAAGAAATTGATTTCTTTAGGGGAGAGTGGGGATACTTGATCCCCTTTTCTTCCTTTCACCATATCTTTTTGGAAAAATTTAGCAACTCGCCGTCTTTGACATTTTCTGACAGCTTGTAACTTCAAGTTTCTATGCTCCAAAAATTAGAACGATACTTGAACCCGTTGATGAACTAGAAGCATTTTCGTGGGAGTAAAAAAATTGCGATTTTCTAAAGTTAGGGGAGACTTGATCCCCTATTGAAGGAGACTTGATCTTTTATTCAGGAACCCTAATCCTGGTATAAAAATCAAACAAAACCCTAAGATAGAATGTTAATTGACTATTTTGGTCATATTTGTTATCATTTCACAATTTATAGCAGACATAAGAAGAAAATTCTATAACTTTGTCTCAACGCTAATAACATTGCATACTTAAAGGCGCGATTTTTTATAATTAAGAGAAAATTAATTATTTTTGCTCTTTTCTTCAGACAATTGTTTGATAAATATTAGTTTTTGGATAAATATTAGTAATTTCGTAATCAGCAATCATAACGATCAATTCAGAAGAAGAATATGCCGTCTGGAAGGGGGGATCAATTGTACCCATAATCAACATTTTAGAAAACTTTTTCTGAAAAAAGTTGAGAGTTTTCCATTGCTTTGAAAATATGGCAATATGAAGTTCATTTTACGCTCGAACGATTGATGCATAGGAAAAAATATTTTTTTCATAATTTTCCCATGTAAAGAACATTTTAAAGTGATGCAAAAAAATCTTCAAGTTACATTTTGTGAAATTTTTCAAACAAAGTTCAATTACTCAAACAATTATTTTGTTAAAAAAATTTAAACTACAAGCATTGTTATTTTGCTCATTTTGGCACATTTTTCTAGAACATTTGATCTTTGTAAGACATTCCAGTTTCGAGATATAGCTAAGGAATCAAGTATCCCCAGGGATCAAGTATCCTCATTCTCCCCTATTTATTTGTATTTTTGTTACGCGATGTGTTCCATACAAACATTATTGACTCTTTTTTAGGGCTTCTAGTATGACAGTTAAAAATCAAAATAGCAAACGAAAAAATTGTCAAAAGTTTTAGCATGCTGACATAAAAAATTCTTTTTTTTTTATTGTATCGAATGGTGCTTTGCATCTAAAATCTTTGAATATTTTCAGCAAAACTTTCAAAAGCCAATATATCGATTTTCATGTTTGTTTTCGTTGTTCGTGTTGGTAACTTTGTCACCAAGGTTGCCGAAATCACAGAAAAATTTGTAATTTCGCAGAATTTTGAGCAAATTTTCATCACAGAATCTGTGTCACAGATCACAGAAATTTTAAATATTCACAGATTTCACAATATTTTTGAATTTTGAAAGGATTTCCGAAATTTATTTTTTCTTTGAACAGTATAAAATATAGATTTCTGACTTTGAATTAGAAAAGTATGATAAAATTGTTTATGTTTATTGATTTTCCAAAACTAAAATGTAAAAAAGACACAATTTACCATGATTTTTCAATAAAGTTAAAGAAAATATCATTATAGAAAACCATCACAGAATTTTTGGGTAAAATCACAGAGAGTCAATTTTTTTTTCTCAAAAACCTTGTTTATCACTATTTAAAACGAGTTTTAGCAAAAGTTGATTACCAATAAAATTCAAGGGTTCTTTGGATGCTCTCAGTCAAAAGTTGGAAATGTTTTAATTTGTTACATAAACCAATTTTTTGAAACTTGGGTGTTTTTCTACCTTTGATGCACCTCGCCCGATTGCCACACGCGCCAGAAAGCAAGTGCATCTCCAGGTTTTCGGCACTTGTCGCGTTTGTTTCCGCACACACAACGATATTTGTGAGTCCAATCCGGTCATCCGCCGTCAACATTTTTCTCTTTTTTATTCTTATGAAACCCATATTAGAAGCAGAAACGGGAGAAGCGTGCTACTTTTCCTTCTGTACATTTTATTTTTCATTTATACTGTATTTACTATGTATGCGCTTCTACAGTTTTAGTTAGCTCCGTCGTTTGGCGCGTCAATCGTCATGCGAGGGATCGTCTCCACGATCGAGCAAAAGCCGGCGATGCACATCGACTCGGATCTCTTTTTCGGCGGGTTTCCCTCGATCTTCCTTAGGCTGTTTCCTTTCCTTCCTTACTTGTTGGCGTCGCTTTTCTTTGGTTTCTGGCTAGAGGGAGGTCCGTCGACGTCTTAGCGCGCTTACCACATGAGGAAGACGCGCAAAACCCTCGCGCACGGACCTTTCCTTTTCGGAAAACACCTTAAGCATGTGTGGTTCTCGATCACGGCGCGCATAGTGGGTCTAGCTTGCGTATTACTAAAAATTCGGTAATTTTTTGTTAGTTTTTTAATGCTGTTCCACTGACTCTGGTGGTGTAAATGGTTGACGCTGGTGAACAAATTCGAAGGTTGCGGGTTCGCATCCCGCCAGAGACTATTTTTGGCACAGGTTCTTGTTTTTTTTTATTCTAGTGTTTTTTTTCAAAAAATTATGTCTATTGATAAAATTTTATTTTTTCAATAATCTTGGGTAGTAAAAAGAACGTACTGTACGTGTCATGAACTTCAAAGTTACAAGGATCTGACCTAATAAATCGATCATCGACTGTTGCTCTCACTCACAAGTCAGAAAAAAACCACAACCAGGTAAACTGACTCTCCACACCCACTGTGTACCGGCATATGAAGATCGGCAGGTTCGCGTGTATCACATCATCGGGGTCTCCTTTCATTCATCCTCACCTGTGCCACATCCCAGGCCGGCGCATTTGCGGGAAGCTCAGTTCCGAATGGAAAGACGAAGCAGCGAAGGAATAAGCACGAGCAAGAAGAAGGATAAGGAATGGAAACGATCAAGGAGTTGCTTCTTAGAGAGGAGGTTAGTTAGTCAGCTGCGTTGTAGCGTATAGTAAACACCTTAGCCCGGGCCGGATTCGATCTTTCATAGATATTCTGGGTAGCCGGAATGAGCTGACTCAGTTGTCCAATCGCCGGACTCCGGTAGATTCGTGTAGTGTCTCACCTATAGTGCGTTATTGCGGTAGTGAATCGGTTAGTTTTATTGCGGTAGTAAATTTTGCAAAATCGCAAAATTTGTAATTTGTGGTTAAAGTGATATGTGCGAAAATTTGATTGTGACAACTTTAAGCACAATCATGTTCACCAAGAAAGTTTGACAACTGAGAAAAAGCGGTGCGTCCAAGAAACCGGTTCAAATTTCCACTTTGAAGTGATAACAGTACCTTAACTCACCGGAGCGAGAATTTTTGCGCAGTCGTGTCCGTCCCAGAGGAAGCATTAATTGACGATTTTGGACAACCGCCAATGTTCCGCGAATAAAATATGTTTACGACGACAGCGGCGTGATGAATCATCGGGGTTCTACGAATTAACGTGGTTGTTTACTATGCAGCGCATTCTACAATCCGGTCGTTCATTCATGGATACATATGTATCTTTGTTGTTGTTATTATTGTTGTTGTTAGTGGCTGATTTGCGCATATTTGTTTATCTATTTAGCCACCTCGAAATGGTTGTTGTGTTCCAAACATGTTGTGCTTTGTTGTGCCTTGCTGACAGATAAGAGGTCGGCTGCTCGCGAACGGAATAATTTGAGTGAAACTTGGCTTTACTGATCTTTTAAAAATTGAGGTGTCTTAAATGCAAGAAATTATACTAAAAAACTTTTGATTTGATTGCTCAAGTTTTTGCTTAAATATCATAAATTTCTAGAAGCACATATGAGGTTTCCGTTACAGAATCATGAAAGCGATGCTAATTGTTGTAATGAATCATAAAAGCGATGCTAAAATATAAAGCTATTAACATCAATTGAGGATTAATCCTTAAGATGTTGTCTGACTGTTCTTCAGTTCCAAGCGAGATCACAAGTGAAGAAACGTGCAGTTGAGAAAACGTGATGAAATTTATTAATTTTTTCAGTTTTTTGCATATTTATTTTATAAATTCAGATTCCACCAGTTTGAAAAAAGGCTAAAAAAGTTCATGTTTGATTGAAGTTCACAATAATAACTTTGTAAGTAAGAAATACGACATATTCAATTCATCATCGCTGACAAATTACAGGTTTAGAAATGAGTGATTTCTTCTATGATCAAATAAAAAATTGATAAAAAAAAGGAATTTCATGTTGTGACTTGTAAATAGCACAAAACAAATACTGATTTGATTAAAATTGCACATAAAAATTAACTCTTAAAGTGGCTATTTAGAATCCTTTTTCAAACTTTTCATAGAATAATTGAAAAATCATGATCGATTCAAAAAAAGATTTGAAATAATAAAAATAAGTGAAACATTTATGAAACTGATGAACTACATGAACTACATGAAAGAAAACAACTGATTCTGAATTTTTCTATTACACTTTATTCAATTAAGAAATGATATTTTGATGATGATGATGATGATGATGACTATGAATAATCTAAAAAAGTTGAATTCTTCAATTTTTGAAAATTTGGAAGAATATGTATTTTCGACATTACTGAAGAAACCTTAAAGTAGGCTTGCCAGATACTTTCAGAAAAAAGCGGGACATTCCACGAAAAAAAGCGGAACATAGCCGAAAAAAGCGGGACATTTTGCTTATTTTGAGAAAAGACGAATTTGAAAGATTTTCTGTGTTGAACCAATCAATTCAAATTGAGAGAAAAGTTTTACTTTTCCAGTTTAAGCCAGTGAACTTTGTAAAAAATTCCAAGAAAAAAAGCGGGACATTTTGAGGAAAAAGCGGGACAGCGGGACATTCAACAAAAAAGTGGGACATGTCCCGCTTTTGCGGGACGGATAGCAAACCTACCTTAAAGTTATTTCAATTGACAAATTTGTTGAATTCTGCAAAACGATTAGATTGTTGCTTTTGAAAATATCTTAAATTCTATTTAGTTAATACTTTCTGAAAAATTCTTAATAATTCTATTTTTTTCAAAACACGAAAATTAACCAATTAGATAACATCTCTTGTTTTTTCGCAGATGTAAAAATTAATAGCGGTCTTTAAGAAAGTTGATTGATATATACCTGTATGATATTTTTTTTGTTTGTTATTATTTAAGGTTTTGTCAGAAAAGCATTTCTTGAACAATTTTACCTATTTTCAAAAATTTTAGGGTACCAAAGTTAATCAAAATTGTCGCTTAAATTCTGTGCATTTCAGAAAAATGTTAATTTTGTGTCCTTGTGTAATTTTTTAAAACCCTTTTAAATGTAGAGTTGAGCATTTAGAAAAACAAAAAATACAAAATAAAATTGAGGTTGAAACGGTTTTTTTAAATATTAGTTATCAGCATAATATTTGTAATGATATTAACATTTTTTTTTTATTATTTTAAAAGTGATAAGTAATAAAGTAATGGATAAACTTGTTAAGATACTCTTCTTAATAAATACCAATTTTGAAGACGTGTTAGGGTTTTCTGTGTGTCAGGATTTGAGTTTCAGTACGAAAGGCTTATAAAATAGCCGATCGAAATCAACAATTAAAAATTAAGTGGCCCGATTAACGCCAAACTTAGGAATTTATCATTTACATTACATTTTGTCATCCTACTTTTTAAGGGTCGATGCATTTTCATAGTCTCTTGGTATGGAATGACCGATATTTATATTCATTCTTTCAATATTGGAAAAAAGTATAAATTGCTTCAGCATTGAAATGCTAATGTATAGACGATAAATCCTCAAACGTAAAACATCTACAGCACTGCTTATTATTTCAATATATTTTCATTTAAAATATTTACAAATGTTTCTCCATAAGAAAATTACTATTGTCCATAAGAAAAAAGCTGTTGAAAAATTTTGTATTTTTTTTTTTTTTGAAGAAGAAGACAACATATCTTAAAGTCTTACAGAAAATTGTTTCTCTCCACAAAACGTTCTACTTTTTTCTTTTTAATTTTTTTTCGTTTTTTCATATGGACCATCTACTCCAAGGCAAATAACACCGTTTGTTTTGTAAGACCCCTTCAAGCCTATTATTAAACTAAAACTTGGATTACAAGGTATTTAATTGCCAAAATGGGGGAAAATGGATCTTCCAAAAGATTTCATTCCAAACTTCAGCTCATTAGATCCACTCTTACAATCAGAAAAGTACTCTTATGTTGCCTTGAGATTCTCTTATGAACTTTCGCCGTAAGAAAAAATAATGCAATTCATAAGATTGTCTAATGACTGAAATGAACACCTTCTTGAAAGAGAGGGTATTGTTTTTCATAAGAAAATACAAGGCAACAAAATTTTCATTTTTCCAAAGTGAAAAGAATGTAGGAGCTTATTTTGACTAATTTTGGAGCGCCGATTCCAAATATTAGTTTTGTTTTTTTTATCGGCTCTCTTTTCCGAAATAACTTGTGAAAAAAGGAAAAAAAAATCAATAAATAAATCAGTGCATTTTTAAGGCAAAACTAAAGAACTCAGTGACGAACTTCCCCAAAGACCGCGAATAATTTTGACTTCTGAAAGTTATTGAAGTTTTTTTTTGTCATTTTTTCCTAAATCGACAAAAATGAGAATTTTGACCAAATTTTTAAGAAGATTTAAAATAAATCGAATCTTTTATATTTTAAAACCATAAGTCAATTCGTTTTGCGGCCTTCAACAAAGTTATTAAATGAATTAAAATCTTTTATTACAAATACTCAGAGACTTCGATAAATGATGTCAGAAATAGTTGTAAATCTATTAATATTTCTTAAAATTAAAAAAAAATCAAAGCGTTGTACCTTTGAAACAGGAACATCTAGGCAAGTTCTGTTTCCTAGATATGTTTGTGTTATTCTATTATACATTTTGCACTTTTACTGGTAATCGCATTCTTTATCGATTAAAAAACGGTAAAAAAATACAGATTGTAAAAGTGTCTGAGCTATGAATCACCTTGAGAAATTACCACAATTGAAACAGCGAATTTGAAAAGCAAATTCAAGCCATAGAAAATTTTTCGAAATTTAAATTAGGACTTCAAATTTAAAAATTTGAACGACGATATTCAATTTTTTCTGGTTGCATTGCAAATTCAGACTCAGAATTTAGATTAACATGTCAAGTTGAAAATCAAGCACCCAGAACTCAGGCTCTAAATAAATTTAAAAATATAAAATGAAGAACCCCACTCAGTATACAAGACTAGAATCAAACCAAAATTATAGAATATTAAGAGGAATGAAATTTAGTGGATCTGTTCTCAAAATTGCAGAGAAAAAAAATCATATTAGAATACCAATCATTAGCAATAAACTGAAGCTAAGCATTAGAATATAAATTTAAACTTTTTATTATGAATCTAAACTAAAAGTTAAGTTTTATTTATAGAACCGGAATTCACTCGAAATTAATCGTTGATGATTAAATTTCAATTTCAGAATTCAAAAACCAGAACTCAATACACAAATTCTGTATGCGATAAATTTTTTTTCAGTTCGAACATCATCGTGTTAAGTCAATAGAAAAAGTGTTGACAAAAGTATTTTAAAAAAAACAGAGTTTTGCACCAGACGTAGATTGAGATATGAAGAATCGAATGGTAAATGTAGTTATCTCAAAATTTATGATTTTGACACCTCATCCCTCTGATTGTAAGGGCCTTAATTATTTTCTTAATCCTTTGCAATTAAACCCTGCTTCAATTTTTGTTCTGTAGAAATCCTAACAAACATTATCGTTATCTGAATAACCTGAAGTTAAGCATTTAAACCAAAATGTCTTATTTTGGTTAAAAAAACCGGATAAACATATTCATTTCTGTATTTAAAACTGGAAAGATTATAAAATTCCGATAAAAAAAACTGGAAAAACCCGTGAATTTGAATGTGGAAACTCGCCACCCTGAAATCATTTCATAATTTACACAATCATTAGCTCTTTGTAATCCGGTTACAATTCCTCAAAAAAAAAAATGCTTTTTACTTTCCTCTCGTTTTGGAAATTTAGATGAATTTTTGTCTCCTCAAACAGAAACGCCACCGGTGATAATTTCGTCGCCGTTCTTTTGTCCTTTTGATTTTTGTCATCCAGCAAGCCAAGGAGCATAGAAAAATTGAAAAAAATAAATGTTTATGAATGATTTCCACATTTTTTAAATATTCACAAAAAACAATTCATAAGTTGTCACACAAACTTATCATTCCGATTTTTAACACGAAAATTTAAAAATGAACTTTTTCTGGTGAAATTTTCCTATAACCGAATTGTGTTTTTCGTCTAGTATTTTAAATGAATGTGTTCATTTTATTTTCACACTGCAGTTCTTTTTTTAATTTCCATAAAAACTTATTATGAAAATGAAGGAATTTCATAAGATTCTTATGAAAAATTATTTTTAGTTCATTATTTTGAAGTTCATAATAAAATTTCTTCAGAGTGTAGGGGTCGGTCAAGTTTTCATAGGAGTTTTGCAAAATTTGTTCTAATAAAAGTGCCTTAATCACTTCGCTGGCACATTTTTTTTGTAATTTTGTAAATCGTTATAGAAATTTTGTTTCCTCAGCAACCCTTTAAATTTGATCTTTCGAGCAGAAATTTGTATGGCGTGGAACAATTTTAGTCTGTTGTATTGTGATTATATATTTAGCTCAAATGAGGCAGAATCATTCCAGCCTTATTTCGACAACAAGCAGTCGTATATTCTTACCTTTTATCATCCCTTAGGGGGCATCCATAAATTACGTAACGCTTCTACGGGGAGAGGGAGTAAGCTCGATCGTTACGAATTGTGACATAGGGGAGGTGGGGAGGCATGCTCATCGTTACGTAACGATTTTTTTCTTAAAAATTTCAGTTTCATCGCAGCTGTTTTGATGTCATTCAATTTTGGCAGAATGATAAGCAAACCAAAATCTGGTTAAAATTTATGAGCTTCAACATGTTTGAAAAATTCTGAGATAGATTTCTTAAAATGTGTATTAAATATCCGTGAAATAACCGTTTGAAAACCGATTATTAGGTACATTTACCCCCAAGATTTCAATTCAACCTTAAGATGGAAATTTTACTATTTTTTTCTCAATTGATTTAAAAAATGCAATTTTGATTATTACGACGAATATTACTAAGTGGAGTATATTTTGCGTAACAAGTTATGCTCTTTGAACAAAATAAAATAATCAAGCACAGAGCAACTCGTAATAAGACAATCAATTTATTTTATCAGAGAATTGTCATCAATGAGTACTAAGAAGCGATTCAGATCGATATTAATTCCGTTTTAAAGAACTTTATAAAAATTTAGGTTAACATCTTTTATTGACATTCAAAAATCAGTATTTAAAAACATCTGAAAATCAGAGGAGGAGGGGAGGGGTAATTATCAGCGTTACGTAATTTTCATAGGGGGGAACGTCTAAGCGTTACGACTTGTGACATACGGGAGGGAGGGGGTCAAAAATGTGCATTTTTGCGTTACGTAATTTATGGATGCTGCCTTATTGATTATGCATGCATTCTTACACGTAATAAAGCTCTCATGTTTACTAACGTGTTATTGATTTAACTTCTAACGTGAAATTGCTTTAGAATATTTTGTTATTTTGTTATGCAATTGGTTTTAGGTTGCAGATAATGTAAATTACCAAAACAGATAAATTTAACTATATTAAAAACGAGAATGTTGCCTGCCAGAAGCCCGGTTTTATTCGAGTTTGCCTGAGTATTTAAAACAAAATTTGGGAAAAGTCTGGTTCCGCCTGGTCCGGCTCGGATTTCATTGAAAAATACCCGGATTTCGCCCGGATCTATCTACTTTATTTGTTGAATTAAACAAAAAAAAAAAAACAAATTGTGTTGTAAATTTATTTTATTTATGCGTCCAACACAAAATTTTTCGAGAAAGGTTTTGATGGTTTTTGGAAGACAAAAATACGATTTAAAATCTGCTAATAAGGCCCCCCTTCAAAATTTTCAAAAAACCTGAAGAGGGGAATAAAAAAAGTTTGAAGTATTTTAAATAAATTTCTAAAAATTTATCAAATATCTGAAAGATTACAAGAGCAAAAAACGAATTGTGGTAGATGGGAATTTTATCACCTTTTGTACGAATGATTTTATTGAATTTTTTGATAAATTGATTACCTGATTTATGGGTTTTGTGCAAAGATCTAGTGTGCATTATTATTGCATACAAGCTTTCATGCTATTTTTCCACTTTATTAATTTTTTACATTATTTTTTCTATTATCCAGCTCCGAGTGACAAAAGAAGGATTTGAAATATGTTCCGGCATAAGTTCTGATGAAACAAAAAAAAGTTCTTATTTTTGTTGAGTAATTCCAAATTTGACCAAATTTGTCCGGATTTATGGTCTAAAATTTTGAACTCAATTGCCCGAATTTTGCCATGTTTTTGAATAAAACAGCTCGATTTTTTCCGGCCCGGATACGTGCTGAAAAAAAACTGGCAACCTTATGTATACACTATTCCTTATGAGCTATCTACAGGTTTATGGAATATCTCAAATGTTTAAAACATATTTACATCTTTTTAAAATTACTACCAGAATATTTTTTTTTTATTATTTGAAATAAAAACTCTTGAACAGAATCATTTCTACATACGGCCATCAAGGTGTGATGACGTTATTTCGGTTCATTAATCTTCAGTTTTTAGATAAGTCTATCGAATTGTAAGCTATACTACGTCGATTTTTTTGATTCTTTTCATGATACTTTTCACATCACAGTTTTTTGTATCTGACAATTTGCGCAGGGGGTCTTCAGTTCTTCCCCAAAATTGAAAATTTAGTTAATTTTGTCGACTTAAAAACACATGTATTTTTTCAAATTTCTAACATTTTTATTTCCAATGCATTTTGATGCGCTGTTTTATGATTTCCGTTGAAAAATGAAAGAGTTTCGTAGCTTTGAAATATGGTTTAATTTTATTTACAAAAAAATCTTTTCGAATCTAACTCGGAAAATCAAAATGTTAGTAATCTGAAAAAATACATGTGTTTTAAAGTCATAAAAATGCATCGGGAAAGCCGATACCCCAAATGAACCGTTTTCCCTGCCCTTTAATTGCACCATAATAATTACAAACGAGCTCTGGCGTGATAGTCGCAGCCGCCAATAATGCAATGATGCCGATGAATGCGCAGTCAAGTTCACTCGAATTATTCGCGTGCATTAGCTTAGTTACGCTTACACGTACTTTTGTAAAACATCACGTAACGCGGCCATCCACCAAAGTCACACAGTTCTATTGTCTGCGGCTGTTCGAAAAGCCGGCTGTAAGCTCTAATGTGTTGCCGCTAACGATTTCGCGGATTCACGCGCGTATTGGTAAATTATCGGCGGCGATCATCGCGATTAGGAATTCCTTACGCGTGTCTTTGATTACGACGAGTCAGTAGTTGCGGTAGACACCTTGCGCCTATCTTTCCTAGCTTACGGATATCCGAACTTCGAACGCGCTTAGAACTTTGCGCAAGTTTCAGTCTGGAACCGGATTCTGACGCATGCGGCAGCAGCTCATCAAGCGTTGAGGCGTAGCCGAATAATTGATTGTTTTGTTTTTTTTTTCTGTTTGTTATTCAAGTTCAACTACCATTTGGTGAAGAAGAAAGTGTGTCAAGATCGCTTCTAAACTAGACCTGGACAATGTTTATCGTTGTGGGATTTCTATACGGTGGAGAAAAGAAGTTCCTGTCTTGAGAGTGACAATCGTTATGTAAATATAAGAAGGGCTCGGGAATAGTGATGTTTTCGTAAAGATAAGAAAAAGTGCACGATGGCTAGTGCGACAACTAAAGTGGCTGCCGAAGGTGGGGCCGGGATGGAGAAGACGAATGTGAAGGAGCAGCCGCCATCGGTCGTTACGACCACCAAAACCTCAGAGATAACCATTATTATGAAAACATTGGTGTCAAATACGACGACGACGTCAGTGAAATCTAAGAAGGTGGGCTCGAAAACGGGACGGCAATGTGAGTGCCAGGAGGATAGGTCCTCAGATGATGGTAAGAACGGTGGCGTTTCTAGTGCGATTGAAGTGACGACCAGTGTAAGAGGTGTTTTCGAAAATAATCCTAACGGCTGTCTGACGGCGCAAGGCGGCGAGCCACCGATTTTGAATAAAAATTTTATAGCGTTGCTGAAAAGTGCCAATGATTCGTCGTTTGAGAATGTGCTCGAAATCAAATCGCTTCTCAGTACACCAAATCTGGTGCTGAAAAGTTCCACCGATCAATTGTTGGGTTCTAGCGACGCCGAAAAAGATGCAGAAAAGGATGCCCGGAAGTACCTGAACGATCTAAGTCAGCTCAATGCAAGTGTTTGTGGTAAACCAAATTCCAAAAATGTAGAGTCCAGTGAAAACAATAATACCGATAGTGAACGTTCATGTTTAGAGAGGAATAATCTCAGTGTGATAGAAGCAGTTGTTGAGTCTAAGCATGGTTTAAGTTCATCGGACTCAGATACAACTGGGAACGATAGTACCTTTAAGAAGCCAAAGATTTGTGATGAAATGAAACTCGTTCGCTTTACCGTTAATCGCGTTGAAGAAGATCCAGGCGAATCTTGTAAGTTTTTATCCCTACCAAGTTCAACGCCAATCAAGGTGCGAATCCCTAGCCCGGAAGAAGTTCGAAAGGCTGAAGAGTACAAGTTGAATCTCCAAACCCCACCAGCTGACGCGTCCTTCATCGATTCCGATTTCGAGTCAATGGAACAAGATCAATACGATACCTGCAGCAGCAAAGAGAGCTGGAAGCCGGACAAGATCACCCCACCTCCAGAACCCCCAAAGTTCATCGAGCCCTTCAACCCGGAAGAATTATTCCCGGAACCAAAAGCGAAACCAAAGCCTCCGGAACCACAACCGGAAACACCCAAAACCCTAAGAAAAACATCATCCACCAAATCATTCTTCGAGGAAGCCCTCAAAACTCCCTTAGCCCTCCGCAAAAAGTTCCAAAAGCGACGGAACTCGGAACTCCCCAAACAACCGTCCCACTCAAACTTACTGAGCTTCTTCTCATCAAAAAAGAAGAGCAGCAGTCTGGAAGGTGTCCAGAAGCCCATCCTTAGCAAAAGATCTCTCACCATCAGTGACAACAGCTCCGCAGACACTAGCCGCTGTACCTCCCCCGCACTAACCGAGGAAAATGTCCGGCGCCTCTCCAACGCCATTCGAGGTGCCGATCTATCCAACAAAACTCTGGTATGGGGAGAAAACTACGATTACTCCTACGAGTGTGAACCCTCTCATTCGGACGTCGAAGAGGAGGATGAAGAAAGCGCGGATCAACCGACCCCAAGTCGCCTAGTCCAGTTTAACATCTCGTCCCCGGAGTCCTCCTTCGAAATGCAACCCCCCATAGTCCCCACCTTTAAAATTGATCCACCCCAAGCGATCAACATCGCTTCGGAATTGGCTCACGGCCTTATGGGAACCGCATTCGCCGTGGCCAGCGGTTGCATGAAGCGGTCTTCGAGTGATCCGGTGTACTGTAAGGTGCGGAGTCATAGCTGTACCCCGTTGACGTCGGATATTGGGGAATCGGACGAGGATGCGGTGGAACTGGAGGCAACGATGATGAAGGCGGCGCCGCATGTGCAGTTTCACAATATCAATGAGGCGTCGCTGAGGAGTTTGGATAAGATTGCTGTAAGTTTAACATCGGATTTCAAAGCTAAACGGAATTTTTATCATTTTAGAACCAAATAATTGTTTGAGAACGCTTATTCGATTGTATAGCTCGGGCTGAACAGATTCTTGTATATTTGAATTGGGAATTTTAAGTTTTTTCTTTATCTTTGTGAACTAACTGAACTACTTTATTAAGCTATCTACAGAATATTTCGGTTTGTTAACACTGGACTACTTGTTCCAGATATATATAAAACTAGCTGATCCTTTACGAACTTCGTTTCGCTTTAAATCATTGGTACGTCAAAATGAGTTTAGAAAATGAATTCGAAACATTCTTTCGGCAATTTTGGGGAAAAAATTCAACAGTGTTTAAAGTCGCTACTATTATTATTACTTGAAATTCAAATTAAAGAGTTGATTAGCTTTTTATTAAAATTTATGTGAGAGTATTTTCTTCTCGATCGATTGCAAAATCTAGACATTATGGCAGAAACATGTACTATTTGTTTATGTGCACGACTCTTTTGCTTGACCTTCACACTTAAATTGGTATCAATTAACTGCTTTTAACAAAATTATTGCACAAAACTCTGAACATTCGATGAAACCCTCTTTTTCTGTCCCATGGCCCGAAATTCGATAATTGAAACCAATTTTACGTTCCTCAAAACTCCCTTGTGCCATTTTTTCTTTTCAAATTATATGTAAAATAACGTCAGGAACTTGAAAACAGTGAACAGTGAATATAGACGCCCCTTTCGCCGAGTCAATTGCTCATAGTTTATAACCCTCATCTGAACATTTTCATCTCAATCCGATGCATGATCACGACAATATCGCGAAAACAGTGAGCAACTAACATGGACGGCCTTTTTTTTGACCACGATTCAAAACTTGACACCTGAAATCAATTATCTTTTCTGTTAAACTCCCATTTGTCAATTTTCATTACATTTCTATGCTCAATCAAGAGAATATCGTAAAAACAGTGAACAGATAATAACCCCTTTTGCCGACTCCTGAGGCAATTTTCATCTCAATCCAATGTAGAATAACGTCAATATCACAAAAACATTAAAGTTGGGTATGGACGACTCCTTCAGCCGACTTCTGATCCGCAATTCGAAACTTGAAATCGATTGCTCGTCCCTCATGTGCTAATTTTCATCAAAATACGATCTATAAAAACGCCAATATCGCAAAAATATTAATCAGTAGATATGGACGACCCCTTTGGCCGACCCCTGACCCTTAGTATGATAACTGAAATCGACTGCTCGTCTCTTAAAACACTCATGTGCAAATTTTCATCACAATCCGATGTATAATAACGCCAATATCGCAAAAAACATTAATCAGTGAATATGGACGACCCCTTTGGCCAATCCCTGACCCTAAATTTGATAACTTTAATCGATTGCTCGTCTCTTAAAACACTCATGTGCAAATTTTCATCACAATCCGGTGTATAATAACGTCAATATCGCAAAAACATTAATCAGTTGATATGGACGACCCCTTTGGCCGACCCCTGACCCTAAGTTTGATAACTGTAATCGATTGCTCGTCTCTCAAAACACTCATGTGCAAATTTTTATCACAATCCTATGTAAAATAACGCCAATATCGCAAAAAACATTAATCAGTGGATATGGACGACCCCTTTGGCCGACCCCTGACCCTAAATTTGATTACTGTAATCGATTGCTCGTCTCTTATAACACTCATGTGCAAATTTTCATCACAATCCGATGTATAATAACGCCAATATCGCAAAAACATTAATCAGTGGATATGGACGACCCCTTTTGCCGACCCCTGACCCTAAATTTGATAACTGTAATCGATTGCTCGTCTCTCAAAACACTCATGGGCAAATTTTCATCACAATCCGACGAAAAATAACGTCAATAACGTGAAAACAATATTTGTCTTGTATGAACGACCCCCTTCAGAAGGGGTCGTCCAAAAATCTAAAACCATTTTTCATCATTCCTGGTCCTAATGAGCATCCATGCCAAATTTCAGATCTCTAGCTCCTAAGACGGCTGAGTCTATAGAGGACAAACAAACAAACAAACATACAGATAATTGCTTTTTATATATATAGATATGGTAAAGCTACACCCAAAATTCAGCCTCTTTGCCAATCGTGTGTAGTCAATTACATAGCATCATTGGCATAAGAAAATAACAATATGTACAGTTCGACCACCTAAACGTAGATCTGCCACGATGGAAGTAGTAGAAGCAGGTTTGCCAACATTAAAAAATCACCCAAAAACAGTTCTCCGCTTGAAGGGCAAGCTGTGGCATATTTACAAGCTGTGTTTTCTTCACAAACATGAGTTGTCAATATTGAACTCAGGTTCGGGGGGTGAAAGTTCTCAAGTTTGAGAACTTTTGATTTTCAGTGTACCTTGTTAGGAGGCCAAACGCCAGGAAGCAACCGTTGTGCATTTTTTTTATGATTGATCGGTGACAGAAAGCCTATGACAAATATCCCTCGCCCTTGATGAAAGTCTAGCAGTACACTTATTTAGATGTCGGCTTGGCAAGAATATATAATTAGTAGTGTGAGTTCGATTCTCATTTCCTTACAGCACTGTGTTTTTTTTATTTTCTTGTTTCTAGGATAAATTATCCAATAAATAGGATGAAAATCCCATAAAATGTTTTTCTTGTTCCGCTTGAATGTAGTGGTAATGCATCATTTTGGTTGGGAGCTCGAGTCTGCCAGTAGTGCTTTTTCAAACATATCATCTTTGGCACAATGCATATCTCAGCACATTTTCGGCACAGAGATCTGTTAAATAGGCATGGGATTTTTGCAACCTCTTCTAAGGGTATAAAAATTACAATCATTACTTCACAGCTCATACAAACGCATACTGAAATTTCGACAACATACTCCAGCTGAAGTCTGCTATCAAGCGCCATTTTTGACTGATTATGCGATTTAACCGTACATTCATATTGAATAACCAAATCAATGACACAAGTTTTCTTATGAAGCTACATTAGCGGATATTTTCACTTGACTAAAGAAAACGCCAATTTAGGTAGTATGTGAATCTTATTCCTTGCAAAATTATTCTAACGAAACCACATTATTCTTTCTCTACGTGTTATGTAGTCCCATATTGGTTGTCATTACTAAGAATATGAGACTTTTTTAATACACCCAAAGAAGAGGTTGCAAAATTTCAATGCCTTTCGGCCGCGCTGAAGAGTGTACTGTACCAAAGGTGATAAATATGTTTTGGAAAAGCACTGTGCATAAAGACTCGAGCTCCCAAGCAAAATGTTGCATGACCTCTACATTCGAGCGAAACATAAAACACATTTTATGGGATTTTCAACCAATTGGATAGTTTAAACCCAAAATAAAAAAAAAATAAAAAATAAGTGAGAATCGAACCCAACGCAACATTCTTATTTCGACCTGTCATCCGATGACTTAACCAGTTTACCAACTTAGTCAGTTAGCAAGCGAAGGTTTATTGGCATATTCTTTCTGCCAAGCCCGATCACCAAAAAAAAAACGCACTGCGTAGGCCGTCTTCCGTTTGGCTGATGTTTTTTTTGTGCATCCTCCTTTGTTAGGTTTATGTTTCCAACCGGGAAGATTATTTGAAATTTTAATTTTTGGTTTTTTACGGTCTTGGATCTCAATCAAACATTTTTTTATTTGAAATACACGACGTTTCGATCATTTTTTTGTGGTCTTTCCTTTGAGAAAAACCACAAAAAATCGGGTATTTCAAATAAAAAGTTGTTTGATTGAGATCCAAGACCGTAAAAAGCCAAAAATTAAAATTAAAAATCCTCCTATGTCTTTGATAAGAATGGGATAAGAATGGGATGGGCATGGGATGGGCATGGGACGGGCAAGGGATTGGCATGGGATGGGAATGGGATGGGAACGCAATGGGAATAGGATGGGAATGAGGTGTTAATGGGATGGGAATGGGATGGAAATTCATTTATTTTTTTATTTGGATCCTAGACTTAAGCCTTTTATCTGAGTTCAAACTTAAATTAACACTCACTTCTCATTTTAATTTGTTGTAAAACTTCTTCTAACACGAGTTTAAATTTGGTCTCTGGACATGCTCAAGATGATTTCTTCCACATATGCGTTGTAAAGTGCCATCATTCTATACATAGGTCCGTTTCGCGCGTAATTCTGAATCCTATTTGTTAGCTGAAATGGCCTCACGCTGCGCAAACTGCTGCGTCCTTCATTGGGGTACGGCGAATAATACCTTCCACTTGCTAAATCCTTCAGAAATAATATGTCGATTGATTTTCTACGATGTTTGAGCAAATCTAATCCGACCAACATGCACAAGGCACGGTTATCTGGCATTGTCTCTTGCCAACCAAGGTTTCTCGGTGCGTATTTCAGGAATTTCTGTTGGACTCTTGCTAATCTTTTAATGGGGACGTTGTACTGCGGTTGCCAAACAATACTTTCGTTCTCTATTGTTGTACGAATTAATCCAACATAGATTTTCACGATAGTATATGGGTCATTCAACTCATGACAAATTCTACTGATCATTCCAAACAGAGAGTTTGCTTTGGCTAACACTTGTTCTATATGGTTCGTGAAATTTAGTTCTCTGTCTAATTCGACTCCAAGATCTTTTATCGATTTTTTCCTGGTAATTATAAAGCTGTTTTCCAAGCGATACTCGTACATAATGTTCGTTATTTTTCGAGAAAATGATATAACGCTGCACTTGGATACGTTTATTTTCAGTCCATGGCTTTCTTAACATTCTGAAAATCGGTATAGCGCATTTTGCAAAATTAAGCAATACTCCGGAGAACGAACGGCACAAACACATCCTGTAGAACCTCGGGAAACTCATTCATAACAGTGATGAAAAGAAGAGGTCCCAAGCAGTGCTGCAAATTTTCTGAAAGCCCGAATGATATTGACTGTGATTTTCTATCAGTGTAAAAAGCTGTAAAAAGAATTATCGGCGAAAAAGACTAGTTTCCTAGTAAATTAACAGAATTTTCGTGATTGTGACGTCTCATCCTGTATCAATACTAAACAGGGTGGCCAGCGAACCGGGAAAACCGGGAATTAAAAAAGAGACCGGGAAAACCGGAAATTTCAAATCAAAACCGGTAAAATTATTTATGGATGATTAAATCCTTTTAAATCCTAAAATACATTCATTTCATCATGACGGAACTTTCTCTCAGAAACTTTACAATCAATAGTCGTTTTTTCCAGGATTGTTAGCCATTTGGGAAGAGCAGGAAAATGTCGGGATTTCATATTGCTGAGTAAAATGTCGAGGAAAGTCGGGAATATTTGATAAATTGAGAGTTTTAGCTCACGCATATTGTGTGAATATAAAGAAGGTTTTAAAGTTAAAAATTTAAAAAAAATTCTAAATGTCGCGACTTTATAGTTCTGATGTAAATTTATATGTTTCAATCAGACAGTTTTCTATTGAATCCACATCTCGAAATCTAAGCTTTAAGCTTATCATCCTTCTTAGAACTGGCCTACTGGAGTTATTATACACTAGTCCAGAATTGTTGAGTTCGATTCTGCATCAGGAAACACGTTATGCTGAAACGAATCTTGGAAAAATTTGCAGAAATCTTACAAGCACATTTAAACTGGGGGAGTTATTTTAAAGAGTCCGACTAAAATATCGGATTAGTTTTATGAAATAAAAAAAAAGAAATTTAATATAACGTTTAAAGAGAGATATGAATTCAGTTTTTCATACATGAAGTCTTTACTCGGTAGACAAATTTTCTGAAAAGCTATTTTTACAAAGATCTAATGATCAAAAGCAGTTTTTAAAAGATTGAAAAATGAGACTTTTTCGTGAAAATAAGTAAATTTCAGCTGTTTTCAATTGAAATTGAAACAGTTCCTTAAAAATAAAAAGTAATTATAACCATACTTCACATTTTCATTTGATTGATAAATATTGAAAAAAAAATCTAAAAAATCAAATATTTTGTTTGTGTTTTATGTAGGGGAGAGTGGGGTATCGTGGGCCATGGGGAAACGTGGGCCACTTTTAATATCTCAGATGTGAGTTGAGATAAAAATCTCAAACCAACTGTCACCGTCGTCGCTTTGCGTGAGCATATATTTCTATATGTTGTTGACTGAAATACGCATCATATGCTTCTTTTATTTATCAAGCTAAAAAAAGTTATAAAAATTTACTTACATAATTAAAAAAACACCCGCTAATTTCATCGATGGGGAACCTAAAGTGCATAACAAAAATATGCTCAGACCCTTATGATCTTAGTTTTGTCATGATCTTTCACGTGGAAAAGGAATTTATGATGAAACATGAATAAGTCACACAAACGCAGCCAATTTGCAAATCATAGCTTGTGAGGAATCGTGGGCCACACATTTTGAACCACCTATATTATTATGTTTTTATACATATTCAGAACTTAAAATACGTTTTTCCTATCTGTAAAGTTTTCTTATGCCAAATGAAGAGTTATGAAAAATATTTTGTCCATCCTATATAAGAAATTTTGCCCAAAACGTTCGCGAGCCAGGTTTGGAATCTATGCGATCATATACAGCTCTCTTTTTTATTTCATCATCTGAAATAGCTTTAAAATAACGAAATGAATAAGGATATCACAGTTTTGGGTCAACTCATAAACTTTGCATGTTATTTGGTCAACTTGGATTTGGTGGCCCACGATTCCCCACCATTTTTCAAATTAAAAAAAATATTACTTTTTTTCAAACAGTCAGAAATTGGGGAAAATAACTTATTAAAAATTTAAGAAAATAACTTATGATACCTTGAAAATGTAGAAAACCATACCATTTTTTATTTTCATTTTATCTTTTATAATAAAGAAGTTATGGAACAACGAAAAAAAATGGCCCATGATTCCCCACTCTCCCATACTTAAACAATAAAAATTGTCAAAAACTATCAAAGCTTAAGTTCAAAAATAAAAATCCAATTTCTAACAAACGACATAACCTCGAGGTACTTAATTTAATTGATTCGAAAATTTAATGAAATTATTTTATCGGCTATATCGGTGAAATTGTATATTCTTTGAGAAAGAATATTTAAGAATTGAAAGAATATAGACGGATAGAAGATTAGAATAAGGTGAAAGATGTTGAAAATGAGCGGGAGGGTAATTTTAATTTGAAAACTTTTCATCACATTTCATCGTTTTGTTCCTCATTCCATCATTTTCAACATCTTTCACCATATTCTAATCTTCTATCCGTCTATATTCTTTCAATTCTTAAATATTCTTTCTCAAAGAATATACAATTTCACCGATATAGCCGATAAAATAATTTCATTAAATAAATTTACGGTGATTAACTCTTCATTTCGAAAATTTAATGTTTAGCTCAATTTTAACTTTTAATAATCGGGAATTTTCCCATGCGGGAAAAATTACAGAAAAAACCACCTTTTTATTCGGTTAATTGATAAACGTACGGAAGGCAGAATATGTAACAAGAGATTCACAAGTTTTTGTGCGATTCTTGTTTACACTACATACAAGGTCGAATAAAAACATGCATTTTTGAGATAAGACAGAAAATCTAGAGCTCAGCGCATTCTGATAAAAATGTTAAAGGTATCCAAACAAAAGCATGATTCAGTATTAAATATGAGAACCGAAATAAAATATCAGATTGCTGAAAGACTTAAAAGAAAGTAACAATTTTCGGTTGAGTTTTAGACTACTAGATTTATTTTCTTACCGTTTTACGATTACCGTAATTCAAGATTGCACTAAAAAAATTAAGTCCTCTCACACTTTTACATTCAAATTGCCTAAACACATCTTCAGTTTTGGTCAAAAAAACCTAAAGAACATATTTGTTTGCGCATTTTGAAACGATAAAACCATAAAATCTCAATCGGGAAAACCGGGAAAAATTTGGGGATTTGAAAATGGAAACTCGCTGGCCACCCTGAAACTGAAATGAATGGAATAGAAAAGTCAACAAAGATAAAAGCACACACAAATTAACTATAAAATGACAAAACATAATGAAAACATGACAAAAATCTAACAGATGAAATAAAAATTTGACAAATGTGACAAAAACATGACAAAAATATAAAAAAAATAATACAAAAATATAACAAAATTTTGACAATACAATAACAAAACATGACAAAAAAAATTAAAACATTATGACAAAAATCTGATAAATATGACAAAAATATGTCAGAATTAAGACAGAAATATGAGATTTATTTGACAATAAAATGACAAAAATTCGATAAACCTTAGTCAAAAATATAAAAATGTGTTAAAGATAAGGTAAAACTATGGCATAAGTCTGATAAATATGACAAAATTATTACAAAAAATAAACAATAAAATGAACAGATATGAAAAGATATGACATTTGTCATATTTTCATCACTTTGTCATAATTTTACATAATTTGACGACTTTTTTGTCCCTTTAATTTAAATTTTTTGTCATATTTTAATCATAATTTTGTCATAGTTTTGTCTTTTATTTTTATCACAATTTTATGTCATGACATTGTCATTTTATTGTTATATATTCGTCATATTTTTACCACGCTTGTCATATTTATGATTTTTTTTTGCCAAAATAACTTTGTCATTTTTGTTAAAAATTTGCCAATTTTGTCATTTTTTATCAGTTGTTCATTTCATCATTTCTATCAAACTTTTTATCTCTAGACTCTTGGGTTAAAATTGTTGAGACGTGAGACTGAGTTTAAATACCGAAGGTACGGAGTTTGAATCTTCAAAGAAATTTTCAATCAATTCAACAACCTTTTTTTTGCCTTTTTTTTACCGACAAATATGTTAATGTAAAATCGGGTGCTAAATCCAAAAATGAAATTAAAAAAAAATCAGTAGAATAGTTTTTGAGTTATGCTCCAAATAAGCAATTTTGGAAAAATAAAAAAAATTACTTGTAGTTAGATTTAAATATCGCGGGCTGCATAACATTAACCCTCATCCGCATTAGAGTGTCATTTTGACACTATTGCAAGTTTGAAGGCTTGAAAGCTTCACAATACAAAAATTTCTTCGGGGACCCTAAATGAATTCAATAGTTCTTTTAAAGAAGAAGAAAAACTTCTTTAATATTGTATCTTTACTTTTTTTATGGACGAACCCTGGAAGCCTGGACAAAAAAACTCCCTTTCCGACTTAGAGTGTCAATTTGACACTCAAAAAGTAAAATCTATCTAAGTAGTTTGAAATATTATGTATTTCATATAAAACTTATATCAATAGAAACCTTGTAAAGTCAGAAAAATATGTTTTGAACATTATATATAGCTAAAGCTTCTAGTTTTCTCGTTATTCAGCATGAAAGAAAAAAAAATCCGAAAAAAACATGCCTCAGGAAAACTGCTGTACAGTCCCCCCACAATCATTAGTCACTTAACGTATCTTTTCATCACAAAATGCTTGTTTATTCGGGTGTTAGTTGACCAAATACCGAGCTTTGCATGAATTTCAGTCATAAAATGCTTCCTATTTGAGTTCAAATGTGTTTTGGTTTTCAGTTTTGTTAAAAAAATATCATAATTTACCGAAACAATAAGCGTTTTCCAAAACCACAATTATGGGTCAAAATTGTAGCACGTAACAATTATTAGTCAAATTGCTCACAATTATTAGTCACATAGAAGTCCATGGCAACACCCGAATATCAACATGGAAATCATCGCGATTCTGGCAAACATTCAGGGGCATTCTTTGATAGTATAAATTCAAGGAGCATTTGGGTAGAGCTATAGCAACCAAGAAATGTTTTGCTTTGTTAGCAAAAAAGTGACCCATGATTGTGTGAAATTTGGTAGAAGTTGTAACAATTATGCTGCCGTAATCTGGCAATCTGACGTATGCGCCAGCGAGGAAAATTTTCAGTACGGCGCTTTTTGCAAAATCCTTTTTTTAATGAGCCTCCGAGCAAATTTCTATAATCAAATCTGTACACTATGAGTTTAATCGATGACAAAACATGGCCAAATACATAATTTGTGGAAAAAGGTTTATTAACGGAAGTTATGTTACCAACGTCATTTTGTTGTGGAAACAGCTATTATTTTTCACTGTTTCCAAGACCAAATGACGTACATCCATCGTAGCATGCGACAAACCATTTCCAGATATTTTCTTTCACAATCAGTCAAATATTCGCGGCTCGTGGAGCTGTATCTGAACCAAAAAAATGGAGTTTATAGCTGAGTACGGTAGCATGAGCGAGAGTAAGCCTGAGGATAATTCGGTAATAGAACATGACACATTGTGCCTGGACTAACGAAGTGTTCAATAGGTTATTCAACTTTCGCGAATGGAACGTTTCAAAGACGTCATATTTTCCAAGCGAATCGTTGCTGTGTTTGTTTCTTGCAACAAGAAAGTCCGCACTAAAACGCGTCATTCATTATGCAAAAAATATGAAACACAAGGACTTAATTAAGACCCAAACCCACCTCCTTCCGCCCTTCCCAACCTCCTCGCGAATAGGCAAAGCCATTGACACCTTTTGAAATTAACAATCATTTTACAAGTATAATGGTAAAAAGGTTTTGTCCCTCATTTCTATTAGTCCTGAAGCTGCCACTAGTAATTTACTATCAATATTAATTCGTAGAATTAAAGAACTAGACAAAGACAGTCTTTTATTATGGTCCTCACACTCACTGTTTTTTTGAGACGTAATCAAGGCGTTGCCAACATATTTTTTTATTAAACTTACGTCACTTTGAGTAGAAATGGCACATACGTCATTTTGTTTTCATAATGTTATGTTGGTATTTTTTAACATTTCTGGACATATTTTTATGTAATTAGGTCGAGTTTGGTATCTTCTATCGTTCAAATGCAAAAAACACAAATCGGTAATGTTGGCGCATACGTCAGTTTGCCAGATTACGGCAGTATGGGTCAATTTTATTTTGGAAATAATTTTGAAATTTCGCGTTTTATTCGCTCAGTTTCATTTGGAAAACGTTTACTCGTCCGTTTTGCTGATATGAGACCTATTTATTTTGTTGGAATTTTTCTAATACACGCATAAGGGGCTTAACGGTTTGAGATGTCAACCTTATAACATTAGAAATTTTCGCGATAGTTCAACAGATAATTATTAACGTATGACAAAAACTATTCAAAGAGCAATTTTACTGGAATTAAGCGCACACATAATATTTTGAATGCATTTTGATGATGTTATCGATAAACTAAAAATAGTAGAATGTAAGTTTTTCTTTTAGTTCAGTAGATATAAGCAATAGACTGAGTCGATTTGGGGTCATTTTTGAATTTCTCAAACCCTGGGGTCTAAAATGCTTCGTTTTGGTCCAAAACTCATCCATGATTTTTTTTGCAGAATTTTTAAGTAACGTTTACATGAGTAAATTTGAACTTTTAGGTTTGTATGGGAAAATTGAATATTTTGTACTGAAAAATCAACATCATTTTTGTATCTTCTGTGCAACCGAGCCTGCTAATGGTTTTTGTGCCAATTTATAAATTCTTGAAAGGAAATTTTCCGCTGAACAATTTTGTCGAAGACTGTAAATTCGTATCTTATTAGACAAAAAAGTTATTAGCTGTTTACCAGGGGTATGTCTTTTGGCATTGATAAACGATCAATTCAATTGACACCACTGGTTGTGCCCCGCGAAGCATTGCATGACAAGTAGTCATGCAGTACTTCGCAAGGCACCCAGCAGTGGTGTCTATTGAGTTTATTGTTTATCAATGCCAAAAGACATACCTATGTTGAACAGCTAATAACTTTTTTGTCTAATGAGATACGAATTAACGGTCTTCGACAAAATTGTTCAGCGGAAAATTTCCTTTGAAGAATTTATAAATTGGCACAAAAACCATCAGCATGAACACGTCATCAGTTATAACGATTTTAGCTTGGAGTGTCAAATTGACACTCCTAGTGCTGATAAGGGTAATCAAATCTGATGCGGATGAGGGTTAATTTGAAGTCTCTTTTTTGTATACTGAAGGGGAACAAGGGAATCAACAGTATTGTTGATACTCAATAGAACATAAAAATGCTCTATTTTGAAAATACATACTCACATAATTACGAAAATCCGTGAAATCTGTGATAAATTTCAAAGTTCTGTGATCTGTGACACAGACTCTTTGATGAATATTGCTTGAAATTTTTCAAAATCACAGCTTTTTCCGCGATTTCGACAACCTTGTTCTGTAGTATTCGACAATTGTTTATCAAACATTTAACATCTTTGAGGATTGTAAGATTAACATCTTTCAAATAATTTGAGCAAAACATTGTAAACATTTTTAGGTTTTATGCCAATATTAGTAAACCTCGTCTAAAGACTGGGTTGGGCATTAGAGGGTGAAAATTGTTTCTCTCATTTGTAGGTATATTCAATTATTATTAAGCCGGTGAAAGATGAGAGTATATTCCAGATTGATTGATTGAGTTTAAAAATAAAATCAAACTAATAAGAATGACTTCAAATACATATAAATATTCTTGAGGTTGGTAGTTTAAGTTTTCACTAAGTTGGACTAAGTTTTCACTCATAACTGCAAAAAATGTCGGACATGATTTTCAAACATCAGATTTAAAATTCCTGTCAAACGAACACGCATGCTAGAAACCAATTTAGGTTTGTTTCCCTAATAATCGTGTAAAATAACTTGGAGTTGCAATTTGTTTTTTGCTACCGTCAATCATCGATGAATGAAACAATCGATTCCTACTAGTTCATGTCCGGTTTCAGCGGAAAAACGGTTCATATTTATAGATCGACCGGGCGCTTTTGCAAAACTTATAATAGATAGAAGCAAAAAGCCTTAATAACCGTTCGTTTGGAAAGCCAATTCTAAGTTCCGATCGTGTGAACTTCATTGTTTTGCGGTAATTTGAATTTGGAATGCTTTAAACGACCCAGCTAACTAATGTAGAAGGTTGGGTTTGGATGATGCACGAGCTACATCATTGAAGCTGCTGCTTGCTGGCTGGAGGTTATCTCAATCGGAGAGAGGGATGAGGGAAAAAAACGAGAGTAGGCCAATAATTACTTCGATTTATCAGCAACGAATGCTGGAGTGCAAAAAACGTTGGAGCTGCATATTTTCTTGATGTATTCGATTGTTGACCTGAGAGTTGCTTTTTTTTTGTTAAGTCTGTATATTCAACCGCTACCCTAGACAAGATCCTGATCCGCTTTCAGTTTTTTTGCACTATTTTTATGAAGCTTTCCTACGTTCGTCGGTCGAGAGATTTGTTTGTAAACAGTCGCTTCGTGTGTGCCGCTAACACGGATGGATGAGAGAAGGTCGCCTCTAGCTTCCAACCGCGCCCTAGGGAAGATTGTGGAAAAAAATATAGAAAGCTGTAATTACCTGAGAAACGATCGCCCTAATCGTGCGATGATAGAACAATAATAGAATTATCAGTTTTCGAAAGGTTTGAATCGTGTGCCTCGGATCTGTCAACGGTTCTGTCGATGGTTCAGAGAGTGATAAAACTAGACTAAATACAGCGAATGAGTTTTTGCAACATTGTAGGATGCAACGTGAAGATCGCAGAGATAACAAATACTCCCTCTCTCTTTATCTCATCTGACGCCTTTGTTTTGATTGTGTGAATTGCCTATTGAGCGATTGTTTTCTTAAATCTTCAAAAGTTATAATAGTTTTTATCTTTCTTCGATTTTCAAGCTTATGGAGTTTTTTAAGAATTTGTAATAATTTCAATATTTGTAGAATGGCTTATTTTTAGCTTTAATACCTTCAGTGAAAGCTTCGAAAACTTTCTGCGAATTTTCATCACAATTTGAAAATAGAAATTCTTTGGAATGTGCTCAAACAAGTGAAAATAGTTTTGCACCACTTTTCAGATCAAAACGGTCTAATGAAAAAGCATGCTGATTATCGAGGGAGTGTTTGATAGTTTATTAGGAGCTTGTAACTTTATTCGAGTGCATCCAAATTTTAAAAAAATCTTCGGGGACCCTCAATGAATTCTCGAAATCTTTAATTTTGAATAAGCGCCCCCCACCCCCCTTCTTTTTGCGCACCCTGAAGGCCCAGGTAAAAAACTCCCTAATCAGACCTTGAGTGTCAATTTGACACTCTTCGCTTAAAATCGCTATATCTCTCAACCGATTTTTATTAAATTGAAAGTTTCGAAAACCTCGTAATGTAACTCAAATATTTTTGTTCAGTTTAAAAAAAAAAATTGTTTTAAAGTGGATTGGAAAGATTATGTTATTGAAATAATTTAGACATCTTTAGATTCTTAAAATACGAAACATAGGAATTTCAAAGGAAGCTGTTTTTTTAGGGTGGGATATTAGAATGCGGGTGAGCATTTAGCTGATGATGTTTTTCGTCGTAGTAGAATCACTGATAAAATTTATATTTCATATTCCTCATCTTTATTCTTCATCCTACAAATTTTATCTAAATTCTGCATATCCTTCATCCCATCTATGCTACATTTCTTATCAACTCTATTCTCCATAGAATCTTTTATATACATACTTTTGTTTTTCTAAAATACTACATTTTATATTACAAAAATTCCTCATCTCAATTCTACATTCTATTCTCTGCAAAAGCTTTTCAAATCTCAGTATTTTTATTTATTTTCTGTATACTCATCATCCAATCCGGAAATATCCTTCACAAAAGCCTTCCCTATGTGTGCTTTTCTGTCGCTCTGCCGGAAAAATCCGAAAACATTCTTAGCAACAGCTTTCTCAAACTGTGCCTTTCTTGTCACTCTGTCTCTGTTTACGAGAGCCGGAATAATTCGATAGAATTGTTTTTTTTTTTGTATGAGCAAATCCACTGCGACCAATTTATTTGATCTATTGTGGAGTAACCCAATTTACTATTTGTCTGATTACGTCGTACTGTCATCATTAATTGAGATGTCAGTTGTAGACGAAGTCAAGACATAATTCCAGTTTGGGATGGTGTTTCTTATGAATCCCACCACCTTACTGGCCTTCATCTTCCAAATATCATCGGGCGTTAGGATTCGCTTACCAAGAACTTTTAGTCGATGTGTCATAAGATATCCACAGTCACACATTAAGTGCTCTGCAGTTTCTACTTCCGTTTTACAGAACCTGCACATATCATTACTAAGTTTGAATTTTTTTTTAAGGTGGTAATTGCATGGACAATGCCCTGTTAAAAGGTTTGTAAATGTTTTCAGATCACTTTTCGACGGGCTCAAAAGGTCGCGAGTTTTCTTTGGATCGGGCTTTATGAATCTTTTTGATTGCCTAGCACCAATAGCTACAAGCCATTTGAATTTTATTTTTAAATTTTCCCAAGTTTTTAGTTCTTTGTTAAGTGCACAAGTTGATACTCCACAGAAAGGTTCCGGCCCGGTCATTGGCCCTTCCGATCCTCTCCTAGCCAGTATATCCGCTTGTTCATTTCCTTCTATGCCGCGGTGACCTGGAACCCAATAAAGGTTCACCTGATTTTGTATTGATAATTGAGAACAACCTTCCCAACCAGAAAGCCAATTCAAAACAAACAATCAGCAGCAGTAGCCTTAAAAATCCAACTCAAAATAAAAAACCAAAAGCAGCAGGCTTAGAAAAATCTGCGCTTCCCAAGCCAACTCTGTCTTTCTCTACCAGAAGGCCAAATCAAAACAAACAATTAGCAACAGCAGCCTTAAAAGTCTGTACTTCTTTATCCAATTCCGTCTTTTTTTCATCGGAAAGCCAAATCTTAGCAGAGAATCAGCAGCAGCAGCCTTAAAAATCTGCGCTTCCAAAGCCCATTCCGTCTTTTTCCACCGTAAGACCAAATCAAAGTAAACAATCAGCAGAAGGTGCCTGAAAATCTGCGCTTCCAAAGCCTTTCCGTCTTTTTCCACCGGAAAGCAAAATCATTACAAACAATCAGCAGCAGCAGCCTTAAAAATCCGCACTTCCTAAGCCAATTCCGTCTTTTTCCATCGGAAAGCCAAACCAAAACAAACAATCAGCAGCAGCCTTAAGAATCTGCGCTTCCAAAGCCATTCCGTCTTTTTCCAGTGATTGCCTTTGCCAATTTGTTGCCTTTAAAATCTGTGCTCCCTGTACCAACCAATTTTTCTACCGAAGGCCGAATCAGAAATAATTTTTTTGTAGCAGCAGCCTTGACAATCTGTCCTTATATAACCAACCACGTCATTGTCGTGATTTTATGAATCTTATGAATCTCAATTCATAGATTAACTAAGACACGTCTGTTACTCACAAGAATAGATCAAAGACTGACTTTGTTTGTTTTGCCGAGTGTCGAAAAAATAACAAACGTTGCCATAGACATTTATTTTATTTTATTTATCTTGAGTGTTGCCGAAAACAACTATTATTTTATTTTATTTTTAAATAAGTTGGATTTATATTCTGCATAAATATCTTTCTTCTCATCCCTACAAAACCTACCACCAAAAACTGGATCAACAAATCGCCACCGCTAGAGTGCACTATGGAAAAAGCAGCCAACAGTTTTCACTTGTATTCACCTTCAACTGATTCTCCATCAATAATAAATATTAAACATTCAACTATAAATATAATAGATATGTATGTACTCTACGGTGTTAATGGTTGTTAGGGTAAAAATTCATGACCGAATTTTGGCAACCAACCATATACATTTTGTAAATTGATCCAAAAAACTGACCTGTGCACAATTCCAGCTCAATCTGACTTGTTTCAGGGGCACCTCACAGCGCTCAAAGTTTCGGTTTGTTGATCCTCAAAAATCACCAAATTTTAATTTTGCTGCCAATTTTAATTGACTTAAAAATGCATTAAACGTCAAAATGTTGTGTACTCTAGGAAAAAAAATCGGGAAGAAATCGACTTCCTTGATTTCGTTTTTCTAAAAACCGACCGCTTTTCCCAGTCCCAGAAAGTTGATTTTTGATGAATTTTTATTTTTCGAAATAACTGAACAAACATTTTGGCTGATTAAAAACGCCAACTCGCTGAATAAAAGCTGAGGTAAAGCAAGATTCCTGTTTCAGCTTGCTGGCTGAATAGAGGCGCAAACTGAAGAGCTGTTTCAGCGTTTAAAGAAGTTGTAGTGCAGCTTATGGGAGAAGTTGAAGAGTAGTTTACGTATCGTTTATTCAGCCAATGATATCGTTTACCATTCTTGCTAATTTTGAAATTTGAGACAGACTGATATGAACTGTGAAAAAGCTGCAATGCATGATGGCGGATATTTTGATGATAAAAGACACATTAAATATTTCCTTTCGTGACGTTATAGCAGGATAATTTTTCCAAATCCAGATGATTAAGGGCTGAAAGCACGCTTCTCAGTGAATTTTGGTAGCCTTTTTCAGTCAGATTGCTGATTAAAAACACGATATTTTTTCCGCCCTTTTTCAGCAAAAAAATGTTTGCTGGGAACACAAGATCACGACGCTTTGTACATGAAATTTAAAGTTTCGATTTTCTAAATTTCCTTTGTCCTTATTTACGTGATTTTTGAAATCCTAAAGTCTATTTTTGACTAAATATTTTTCAAAATAACACAAGATTTGGGCTTTTTATGCATTTCTAAGTCATTTGGCATCAAAATCAAAATTTTGATTTTTCAGGTTTCCTTTGTGATTTTTGGGGGCAACAAACCGTAACTTTGAGCGCTTTGAGGAATCCCTAAATCAAGTCCGATTGAGCTGAAATCCACAATCAGACGTATGTAAATTGTTACGAGCAATGGAACAACCATTTGCAGACAAACGACGCAAATTCACATGAGTGTTTTTTTGCTGTGTACGATTGATCTTATGCATTCCGCTATAACCTTTATGAATAGGGGAGAGTGGGGTATCGTGGGCCATGGGGAAACGTGGGCCACTTTTAATATTTCAGATGTGTGTTGAGATGAAAATCTCAAACCAACTTTCATCGTCGTGGCTTTGCGTGAGCATATATTCCTATATGTTGTTGACTGAAATACGCATCATATGCTTCTTTTATTTATCAAGCTAAAAAAAGTTAGAAAAATTTACTTACATAATTAAAAAAACACCCGCTTATTTAATCGATGGGGAACCTAAAGTGCATAACAAAAATATGCTCATACGCTTATGATCTTAGTTTTTTCATGATCTTTCATATGAAAAAGGAATTTTTGATGAAACACCAATTAGTCACACAAACGCAACCAATTTGCAAATCATATCTTGTGGGGAATCGTGGGCCACACATCTTGAATCACCTATATTTTTATGTTTTTATACACATTCAGAACTAAAAATACGTTTTACCTATCTGTAAAGTTTTCTTATGCCAGATGAAGAGTTATGAAAAATATTTTGTCCATTCTATATATGAAATTTTGCAAAAACGTTCGCGAAACAGGTTTTGGAATCTATGCGATCATACACAGCTCTCGTTTTTATTTCATCATCTGAAATTGCTTTAAAATAACGATATGAATTAGGAAATCACAGTTTTGGGTCAACTCATAAACTTTGCATGTTATTTGGTCAATTTGGATTTGGTGGCCCACGATTCCCCACCATTTTTCAAAATCCAAAAAATATTGCTTTTTTTCAAACAGTCAGAATTTGGGGAAAATAACTTATTAAAAAATTTAAAAAAAATACCTTATGATACCTTGAAAATGTAGAAAACCATACCTTTTTTTTATTTTCGATTTATCTTTTATAATAAAGAAGTTATGGAACAATGAAAAAAAGTGGCCCATGATTCCCCACTCTCCCATACATATATAACGATTTTCAGGCTTAAAATGGGTGCTCGTTATACAAGGATGCTAATTTTAACACGTTTGTCGCTACGCTCATTTTGGTAGTTTTACTAACCGGGCACAAAGAAATTCTCGGAGCAAGAAAGTAAAGAAAGAGAACTCCAAGATTTGTAACGTGTTTCTATGCTGAGCGGCTAACTTAAGTAAGAGAGTGTCACCCGTGTTTTATGTTACGGGGACTCCCAGGAAATACACCCGTCACCCAAATATGGGTCCCATGGCGACGAACGTGTTAAAGCATAATTCATTTAAAAAAAAATTGTTGAAAATTCCTGATGCTTTTCTTATGTTTGTTTTTAACCCAGGTATCATTTCTAGTTTTATAGCTAAATGGCGAAAGATCCTTTTCAATCATAACTTTCACGATTAATTGTAATCCGCTCTAGAGTGTCATTATGATACCCAATGGAAATTAAGCTCCTTGTAATTTTATTCAGTCGCATCCAAATTAAAAAAAAAATCTTCTTAAGATTCCATTAATTCTTCCAGGAATTCATGAAAAAAAAAAATCTCAAATGATTACTTTTTATGGACGCTCCCTAAAAGCCCAGTTGGGGAGTGTCGTCTAAAGTCAGATTTAGGGTGTCATTTTGACACTCCTCGTTAAAATTGTTTCATCCCTCTTGTTTTTGAATAGTTTCGTACAAAAATTTATAGTTTCGAAATAACATAACATACTTCAAATAAGATGTTCAAACCATATTCAGCTACCAACAATAATATTACTTTCTTAAAATCGAAAAAACATCCTTTGAATGAAGGCTGCAGATCAGCTATGAAATGCTCTAAAAATATTTCACTTAGTGCCTCAGCGAGCTAATTTTAGAAGCTATAAGTTGCACATATGGTTTTTTTTGATTTTTTAAAACCATGGTTAAAAAAATTAAAAAAGAGGTGTTTACTACACCGTACTTTTCAATCAATCATCTGGCAAAATATTTTCAACCACAGACTGCATTAAGAAAAAAGTTGAATTCCACTTGATTTATTCTCGATCAATAATAAATTTTCATCATTCAACTATAAATATATGTCCAACATAGTGGCAATGGTTGTTTGGGAAAAATTTCATGATCGAATTTTGAAAACCAACCATACCTAAAGTTTGTAGATTGACCCAAAAAAACTGACCTGTGCAAAATTGAAGCCCAATCTGACTTATTTTAGAGGTGCCTCAAAGCGCTTAAATTTTCGGGTTTTTTTAACATTCAAAAACACCAAATGTTGATTTTGATGTCAAACCGGTCGCTTTTCTCAGTCCAAGAAAGTTTATTTTCGGCCAATTTTTATTTTTAGAAATATAACTAGATCTCGACGTTTTATGCATTTTGAAGTCATTTGGCATCAACATTAAATTTTCGATTTTTTCCGATTTCTTTTGGTCTCGCCTTTGGTGATTTTTGAGGGTCGACAAACCGAAATTTTGAGCGCTTTGAGGCACCCCTAAATCAAGTCCTATCGAGCTGAATTTTTGGACAGATCATTTTTTTGGGCCCATCTACAAAATATATATGGTTGGTTTTCGAAATTCGACTTGACCCATTTGGCTGCCACCCTAATGTAAACTGCAAAAAGAAAAATCTTAAAATCACGTGCCACGTATCGGACGTAGATGCAAATTCACATAAGTGTTTTTTTAAGTGTACGATTTTTTTTTTTTTTTTTTTTTTTTTTTTTTTTTTTTTTTTTTTTTTTTTTTTTTTTTTTTTTTTTTGTAGCGGCCCACCACACTCCCCCACACCAAAAGGCTCAATTGAGCCCCCTGGTAATGGACGCTACTGTTCTCAGCATGTCTGGCAGCAAAATGATAATAAGAGTAAACGCGAGCAAATTTTAATCATGCTGAGAACACAAATATTTATAATGTCGTGCGAGGAAATGTATTATTTAACTAAATTGACTACAATATGAAATCTCAATGGAAAATAATTTCCTTTGAAGAGATTCATTATTCGATATTTACTAATATACTATTTATTTATTGCTAATTTTATTATGTTATGTTCAATAATTTTATAAGATAAAATACAAACTACAAGATTTTTAAGAAAAATAATATTAGATATTAACGCTACAAAAGTACAAAAGGTAAACAAAACAAAGACTGGTTGATGATCGACTGTTTTAATGGTTCAATTTTTCTTTCAAAAGCTGTATCACTTTGGTTTTGAACATGGAACGATTGGTTATGTTTTTAATATCCGTTGGTAAGGTGTTGTATTTAGTAGGTCCAATAAATGAAATTCTTTTTTGCCCTAATGATGTTGTGGATCGGCTTCGTTGCAAGAAATCTGACTGGCGAGTGTTATGAGTTCGCAACCCCGTAGTAAAATGGAGGTTTTGAATATTTTCAATTGAGTGTAGATTATCATAGACATATACAACAGTTTGCAAATCACAGAGTTCAGATATTGGAAGAACGTTATGCGTTCTTAAAGAGTAAAGCTGAAGGGTAGGGAATAACAAAGGGAGCTTTAAGATGTTTTTCAAGCATCTATTCTGGAGCGTTTGAAGTTTCTGTAAGTGGGACAAGGAGGCTCTTCCCCATATCATAATAAGGTAGTTCAATTGAGAGTGGATAAACGCAAAATAAAATTTAAAGAGAACATGTTGTGGAACAAAATTTCTTAGTTTCCAAAGAACACCGCAAAGAGGAGTAATTTTTTTTTCCAAGTGTTCAATGTGACGATTCCATGAGAGAGTTTCATCTAAGTAAATTCCCAAGTATTTAAAATAACTAACTCTCTCAATAGTATTTCCATTCATAGCTGGGTCATTAGTACGAAGTAGCTTTTTATGCGAAGAACGAAACAACATGTATTTTGTTTTAGTATAATTTAGTGAAAGTAGGTTTGAATTGAAATATTTTGAAAGCAGTTTTAGGTCGTCTTCAATGTGCTGAATTATAATATCAGGTGAAGTTTCAGAATAAAAAATTGCTGTATCATCGGCAAATAAACGTGCTGTGCCTTTAAGTTGAAGGTTACATAAATCATTGACATATAAAAGGAAAAGTAATGGCCCGATATTACTCCCTTGTGGTACACCGATATCAATATTTCTTAATTCGCTTCTTGTGTTTTCAATAGCCACATACTGCTTGCGACCTTCTAAGTAGCTACGAAGGATATTATTTGCTGTTCCTCTTATCCCGTATTTATACAGTTTGGACAATAATATGTCATGATTTAGAGTATCGAAGGCTTTTTTGAGATCCAAAAATAGTGCCCCAACAATATTTTTTGACTCTATTTTACATATGATGGAGTCAACTAATTCTGAGATGGCAATTTGAGTGCTCGAACCTGATCTAAATCCATATTGCAGTTTATAAAGTATATTGTTCTGATTTAGAAAGTCTACAATTCTATTAACAAGAAGCTTCTCGAACACTTTACTAAAAACGCTTAAAGTCGAGATAGGGCGATAGTTATTGACGTCAAGCAAATCGCCAGCCTTAAAAACAGGGATGACTTTCGCAATTTTTAGACAGTTCGGGAAAACTCCTGACTCCAAAATTTTATTAAAGTATTGTGTAAGTATGTGCGAGAATGTTTCGTGGTTATTTTTCAAGACATTAACAGGGAAACCATCTGGTCCATGACCCTTTTTATTTTTAAGTGAAAAAATTACAAGTCGAACCTCGTTTACACTAGCGGGCCGTAAGAATATTGTATTTTCTACCTGTTCGATTTGAGTCAAATGATCATTTTCAGTATTTACTGGAATCTTTTCAGCCAGGTTCTTTCCAATTGTGGAAAAGTGTTTGTTAAATTTCTCACAAATCTGTGTACTATTGGTTATAACACCTCTTTCATCTGAAAGGTTAATTGAGGAAGTCGTTTTAGATTTACCTAAGAGCGTATTAATGTTTCTCCAGAGCTTTGAATGTGGTGAATTATTTAATAAGCGCTCGTAATAGAGCCTTTTACATTCTTGTTTTTTTGAACTCAATTTTTTATTTATGTGAATTAGCATCTCTTTTAAATTGATATCATTTGGATGCTTTTTCGATCGTTTTAAATAATTCTCTTTTATTTTGATGAGTGTCCAGAGGTCAAATGTCATCCACGGACAGCAATTTCCTTTAAGTTTTACCCTTTTATTAAGTGTTCGAGAAGAAATTTTCACAAAGCGATTGTAAGTTGATGTGATTTCTTGTAGGCCTTCATCAACATTTTCTGGTAGTTGAATACTGTTTAAATAATTCACAAATAAGCTGTTTAGTTTAGCGTTATCAACTATCTCTTTCCTAAGAATTGTTACATTTTTATCACATAATAAATTGAATGATGTGAGTATTTGTAAATGGTCACTAACATCAGAAAAGATTGTATCATTTTTCAATCGATCTAAGTCAATTTGCTTCGATATAACGTGATCTAGAATATTCTGAGTTGTTGGCCTAGTAGGAAAGGTGTTTGTACAAGCGTATCCAAAAGATTCTAAGATAGATCTATATTTTGCTACGGTATTCAGGTTAATCAAATTCACAGGAACGTTTAGGTCACCGACAATGAAGCAGGAGTGATTATCAGCAACAGACGTTAGAAGAGATTCAATTTGATCACAAAACATGTTAAACGGGAATGAAGGGGGTCTATATACGCCATGAACACAAATTACTTGACCACTTGTACAAATTTCGACACTAATTCGGTGAAAGCCATCAAAAGTTATATTTTCAGTAGTTTTAAATTTCAAATTTGTCTTTATATACATAGCTAGGCCTCCATATGGTTGGTCGCGGCAAGAGAAAATCGATGTATATCCCGGAATGTTGTAAATACAACAGTTATCTTTACCAAGCCAGGTTTCACAAACAACAATAACATCGATACAAACATTAAAATGATCAATGGTCTGTAATATGCAATCAAATTTATCTAAATTATTCATACTACGTACGTTCCATTGCAAAATTCTAAAGGATCTTGAATCATTATTAAAAGTACTTAAATTAAAATCTTCTACATTTTCATGGTATCTATTCATTAAACTATCCATTGAATAAAATATATTTCAGTTTTAAACATTTGTAGATCTAAGATCTTATTTTGATCGTGGATCAGCATTGTTCCTTTTTCGTTTGGGTGAAGGACTTTCATTTGGAATCGTGGATGTGTTATTTCTTTGCTGAGTGACATGCATGCTCATGAAGCGATTCATTTCAAATTTAGTTTTGATTATATCAGGTTTTGAATTATCTGTTTGTTTGACCAAAATGGCACCATTTCTTCCGGGCCAAATGTATTTGGCTCCAATTAAGTCTTGATATTCGCGCAATTCAGTTAAAATTTCCATGGATAAGGGCGTCAATTCATCCCTTATTGTGACGTTTAGTGGTTTACCATCAACTACTAATGAAGGATCTATTGAAGAAGAGGCAAGTTTCCCAAAAATTCTTTTTTTACTGAAAATTTCTTCTTTTATTATTGTATCTTTTAATAGAACTTTAATTGGTGGAGACTTTTCATTGGGTTTATTGGATGATATTAATCTAACAGCGTTTAAAATGGATTCAGTTTTAAGGTCGTAGCCAAAAGTGCCACATGTTTTGCGTACAAGTTCTTGTGTATTTTCTCTATTATTGTATGGCAATCCGAAGATCAAGAGGTTTTTTGAAACAGCCTCCCGGTTAAATCGGTCGAGGTTTATTTCCAATTTATGGACCTGATTGGTAAGATTTGAATGCTTAGATTTGAGATCAGTTACTTCTTTTTCAAGAGCATCGTTTCGGAATTTTATGTCTTTGAAATCAGTCTGAATTTCATCGAATTTCGTGGACAAAAATTCCTGCGAAGCCTCTATCGCAGTAGTAACTGATCTCATATCCGTTTTGATTGAGGTCAATTCATGTGAAACCACATTATGTACGGTCGTTTCAATTTTAGTATGGATATTTTCGATAATTGTTTCATGATCTTTCCGTAAACTTATTATTTTGGCGTAAATACATGCACAGTTGGCATCGCAAAAGTATTGCTGCGCTTTCATTTTGCGAGCTGCACTTCCAATCAGATTTTTGCAGCGAAGATGAACGCTCTTGAAACAATATGCACAAGTAAGTATTTTATCAAGATTATTTTCAACATTATTACATTCAATACAAATAACTTCATCATCACATTCCATGTTCGCCATCGCCATAATACAACAATTAAAAGCTAAAAAGGAACTAACTCTTTTGATGAAACGCACAACTAAAGCTAGAAATTATTAAAGTTAAGAAATAAAAGACTTATAAGTTTATTTTAACAAACGCACAAACTAAGATTATTTAAGAAAACAATACAAATAAATATTTCAAAGAAAAAGTGTTATGAAAAGAGGAAAAAAAATTAAATTAAAAAAAAAATCATAAGCTATCTTAAATTATTTGTATGTACGGAGATGAGAAATATTTAATTAAAAAGCGTTTTTCAAAAGGGTTCAATGTCAAAATCGCAAAACAAATAAAATTTTAAGGACAAAGACAAACCTAAATTATGTGTGTGTACGGAGATGAAGATAATTCAATTTAAAAGCGTTGAAATAAAAGAAAATTGATTACATATTAAACGCACAATAAAAAAAAAATCTAATAAAATCGAAAGTTAAAATCATTGCTTTCCAAAAAGAACAATTTTCAAGTTTATGTTGCACTGTGTACGACTATCAAGAATAGAAGTGACGAGTCACCATGAAAACCAGCAAACGCTAGTTCCAACAATGTGTGCTACTAACGGAAGCAACAATACTTTCGTACCTACTCATGTGCGCTGGCTGCGTTTGCCTAATCTTCACCGCTAGCGATCGAGATTCACTAACAAGCTAGCAAGTGCAAGAAACACAACCCAAGATTGATTTTATGCATTTAGCTAGAACCTACATGAATCTTTTATTAAAAAACTATTGCATAATAAGTTGCAAGAATAGGACCAACTATGGTAAATTCGACTGAAATTGTACAGTTATTGGTATGAATTTCTATAATATTATATGCCATTGAATTATATTAGTGATTATTTTACGATATAATATGTTCTATATGTATTTTAGAATCAACTATATTCTACAGGTGTATCCATAAACTTAAAAATGTGTAGAATCGCCACTTTTTCAAATTTTAAAACGCCTGTGGTTTTTAAAGTTTCCTTTTTGTTTAAAACGAACGACAGAATTTTTGCAGATTTTTAAATATGATTTGTTATTTTTTAAGTTGATATTTTTCGGTGGTTTTTCGGTCACTGAAAATAATCAATTTAAAAAATAACAACAACTGGCGGTGTTCAAAACTCGTAAACATAAAGTATGATTTAGGTTCCTGAGTTTTAATTCAGGGTGGCCAGCGAGAAAAACTGGGAATTCAAAATGGAACCAGGAAAACCGGGAAAAAAGCTTGGAATCTCGATTTAAAACCGGGAAAACGCTGGATGAATCTTTTTCTCATACAATAATCTATTGAATTCTAAAGTTCCTTCATTTCAACCGGAATAATTTTTTTCCCAGAAGCTTTCATTTCAGAGTATACATTCCATAAGGAAGATATGGAGAGAAATCGAGATTTTTTTTTTCTAGAATCGGAATTTGTTTGCTCAGTAGCGCTTATATTTTTAGTTTTCCAGATTGATTCACAAAATATTTTATACGCATTTTAAAATAACCAAACATAGCAAAAATTTTTGTGTTCCAGTTTCAGTCACATAATATTTTATACGCATTTCAAAATAACGAAACATAGCACAAAAATGTGTGCTCCGGTTCCAGTCACTGAATATTTTATACGCATTTTGAAATCACGAAACATGGCAAAAAAAATCCTGAATAAACCATTCTTTAGCTCACGGATATTGTGTGTGAGAATAGTAATATATATATTTTAAATAATAAAAAAAAAACCTTAACCTTTCATTTCATGATTTTTTATTTTCCCTGAAAAATAATTTTAAACAGTTAGAAATGATGTGTACATCAAGAAAAAGAATCAATATAAAATACGATTTTTCACATTTTCCATACATTAATTGTTCCAAATGTATGTATGTATGTATGTATGGTTCCCCCATCGGTAGCAAGGTCCAGCCTATGTCTGTGTGGCTTGGCCTTCGTATTGCTTCTAAGGCTTCCACGGCCGATGGTTCGTCGAGGGAAGGCATCCAACCTTCAGAGACCTACAATGGTTGGCAATCCACTCCGCTTGCAATAGTCTCTTAAGATTAACCCCAGATGCATTCCCTCTGAAATATATGATTATTTATACTATGAAACACAATCTTACCTGTCGGCAACTTATGGGATTCGAACCCAAAAGTTTTTCTTGCCGATACCGGGAATCGAACCCAGTACGCCTGGCGTACCAATACCAGACTCGCGCCAGCCTATCCACTAGACCACATCAGCGCTACATTTGTTATGTTGTATATAAGTAAATAAATAAATAAATAAAATCTGATTTTTGGTTTCTCAAGGATTCGTTCTATGTACTTGACTCGCAAAAATTATTACTTACTATTTTTTTTAACTCTGGATTGATTTTTAAAAAATTGTTGCAGGTCTTCACACTATCAACGAAACCTTAAAACAAGTTTTCTACTAAGAATTCTTTTTTTTAAATTATCCACCCTATAGTAAAAAATGAACCATCCTAGAAGAGAATAGAATAAATAGACCACCGCATTGAAAAAGTAAATTTGAGATGCCTAACTAACATTCAAATTCTTAAAATGTATTACCATATAAATTCTCTTTTTCCAAACAAACCCCAAGCTTTACAAAATGGTTCACCTTTGACGGAAGCAACAAAAACAGATTGTTTTGGTATCATAAAACGTGGATGAATCACTTACACGAGTGCTTGAAATGATCATTACGCCGGGCTATTCGTGACAAAATTTAAGCACTTCAAATCAATTGACAATACTCCAATACTTTGTGCTATATTCCGAATAAAACAATCAAAACATAACGCGATAGGTGGTTCTATGTTAGTATTCGATGGCACACAAAAAATAACGTTTACTAGCACAGTGTTGCCATACATTAATTGTTCCAAATCTTAAGAAAAAAAATAAACCTGAATATCTGGATGAAGAAAATAGTTAATGAAATCAAAAAAAAAATTTTTAACATTGAGTTCATATTTATGTTGATTTTTTTCTGAATTTTTATTTCAAAACTTGAGATTGATGCTTAACACCTTTCTTACAACTAGCCTAAAATTTATTATGTTCAAAACTTCATCAGAGACACGCTATGCTGAAACAAAACTCAAAATTATCAGAAATTTTTAGAAAATATTTCAAATGTTAGCGAAACAATTTTTTAAGAGTCCGACTGAAAAACCGAATGAATATGTTGAACAAATGAGGATGAAATGAAATTGCCTATTTTTCGGCTATTTTGAATTGAGATTACGAAAGTACAGGTAGACGTTTTTATCTTAACTATCCTTCAAGTTTTCATTTCATTAATAATGTATTTGAAAAAAAAAACAACAATAATAATAAAAATTATTAAAAAATTTTTGCGTTTTTACTGATAACCGTATTCTACATTATCATTCCTAATGAAATGTAAAGAAATACTAATACTATGTGTATGAATCTCGGAATCATATTTATCGAGAATTCATTACAAAAAGTCCTGAGCTAAAAAATTTCACGCACGGTTTTGAAAATTTGGATTAAAATTTTAAAATTTTAAAGTTTTTATTAATATTTTAATAGATTTTTGTGGCCGGAATGGAAATTCTTATATTTTTTGGTTATTATTGTAAATCCTTGTTCCAGCACCCAGAGTCCCAGAGTTCAGACTTTAGACAAGCATTATTAAACAACTGAATTCCACCTAACATGAATCTTGAGCTAACACTAGAAGTTGAAATTTGAATTTAAATTTGAATTATGAATCCCAATTTATAATTTGTCTTGATTTATGGTTCAGTTATTCCATCCGAAATTAATTGTTCATGACCATATTCCAAATATCAGAAGTCAGAGCTTAATAGTAAAGTTCAGTAAAAGGACAGAAAAAATAAACAAATTTTTCATTGGAACTTTCAAATCACATGGCGTTATTTCAAAGCAATATTTTATCAAATCCAAATCATAAAAATAAATTTTATAAAAAGCGAAGTTGTTGTCAAAGACTGCGAAGAAGGTGGCAATATTCGACGAGATTTCGCAGGATACTAGAATTTTTTTCTACTTAAAAGTTTTTCTTGAAGCTTTGCATTTCATTTTTTAAATATTTTATTTTCTGTAAAATGTCCCATAAAACATTTATACACATAAATGTCTACTTCTTTGGTAAAAAAAAATGATTTAAAGATTCTTTCATGTTATTTGAAACCAGGAAAATCTTTAAATATCTTACTGAAAAACCGAGAATTTGTAAATGGAAACTCGCTGGCCACCCTGATCTGGTTAAAAATTTTGTATGAAAAAAAAAAACGCAAAAATTTGTTTGGAGAATGTCTCTTTTTTGGTTTTTCTTTGATATATGCAAATGGAATATTCCAACTCATGTTGTTTACTGGGAAACGCTGTGGCTACAATTTTGCCGAAGCCGGCAAGACGGTAGAAGTAGCGAGAAAATAGTTATAACTTCCTGAACAGAGCATTCTATTTTCTCTTTTCGTGAAAATAACAACAATGACAGATTTTTCGTCGAATTTTCAGAAATATTATTTAAACAAGAAACTTACGGATTTTAGAGTTTTAAAATGTTATGATCAAATTTTCTATATTTAAAGATAAATCGGATAAATGAATACATCAAATCTGAACTGATTGAACTGCTGTACAGCGTAAACTAAAACTAAACGTGACCAGATGTCGATTATAACGTGCGTAAAGTTTGATTAATGGAAATGTAGCTAGCAGCATTCAATCACCCCTTCTTAATGCTTGCTGGCAAATCTGCATCGTGTAAAACAATATCGGCGTGAGAACAATCTCGTGCCAGCTAGCTTCAACGATTTTTCGATCGACTTACTGCTTTTCTAGACTCGTTGGAGAGTAAACCGATGGTAGTATACATCGACGATCGCCATCTATCCTACTGTGTGTTGTCCATAATTATCATCAATGTTTTGATTTGTGGTTGAAACTGGATGCAAGCACCTTAATTAGTTGTTCTTGCGTGGAATGGAAACTCACAGGGCGGTTAAATTGAGAATGCCGCTCCGAGTAACATGACAGGCACATGTTCTACTGGAAGCTGGACACGTGGTTCCGAAACCGGAGGTAGTTCTCGATACCAGCGACATATCAGCTTACACACCAGTAGTCGGTCCATTTAGCCATTTTTCATTTAGATTCAAACTGGCGTCGATCGGCTGTACTAAAACACGTTTCTTGCCTGATTGTAAGCTAATAAGCGTTGAAAATGCGAATGGAAATCCGCAACGGTTATCTGAACGCCCGGTAGCATAGGTCGGTTTTGGGATAGAAATTTTGCGTTTTCTGCCTGCCTGCCAGCCATAGTTTCTTTCTCTCGAATGGCACAAATTTATGCTTTGTCTAAGGCACGTTTATCATTTGGCTGCTCGGGGAAAATGGCATATTTACCTCTATTTATTTTTTCTCGGTAGCACGAAATTGCTGCTGCCAGTTATTTCTTTCTTTTCTGTGTGGCTCCTAAACTATTTCAAACAAAGCGGCACGGCTAGCTGCTGCAGTAGTTATGATGATTGCAGCAGCAGCATTCCGTTTTACATATATGTCTGGGAGTTGAACTCGAAGCCATAAATGTATTTCCATGGACCGGTTCACCACACACGGTAGCAGCTGTAACGAAAGATCCCTCCGGGCTGCAGATTGCATCATTAAGATTATTTTTGTGATTAGTTTGGAACTGGCTTGGGACAGTAATGTAAAGTTCCGTTGCTAACTTGTTACACACGGAAAGAACAACTTAAGTAAGAACTATTTAAAAACAAGTCGTATAAGGTTGAAAAATCAAGACGATTAATAGAAATCAGATGTCAAATATTAAATTCAGAATTTACTGCCATAAATTCAACCGAGACTTCGAATTATGGAAGGAGAATACCAATTTTTACTCCTCTCTAATGTAATAATTTGTGCAGTTGCACTTCCGTAGAAAAAGGAAGATGATACTTCAGTGGCTCGCATGAAGTCCCACGTTTGAGAGCACGTCACAATTGACGTGTGACTAAATTCATTTACAGTTCAGGAATTAGACTGGCGTACGGTACAGTGGAAATTTCGTAATCTGGAATGGGGATATGACTTACTATAGATTTTTTTTTTGCTTTAGCTTAAAGGGTAATACGGTTAAAATTTGGTCAAGGGAAAACGCGTGGAAATCAGTGAAATCGTTTATTTAAAAAAGTCAAATTAAATCTCTTTTTCAAGTTTAATTAGTATAAAATTCAGGAAAAATATTCAGTTAGGCTTCCGCTTTTCCAAATCCGAATTGCCGGGCCTCACGCTTAACCCCTGCCATCAGATTTTGTACAGCCATCTTGTCCACCTTCTTTGCCGCAGGAAGCCAGTTTGCCTTGAACTGCTGCTCGTCCTTAGCAGTTTTTTTGGTCTTCTTTAGGTTCCGCTTGACAATAGCCCAGTATTTCTCAATTGGGCGGAGCTCTGGCGTGTTGGGAGGGTTCTTGTCCTTGGGAACCACCTGCATGTTGTTGGCGGCGTACCACTTCATGGCCTTTTTACCGTAATGGCAAGATGCCAAATCCGGCCAAAACAGTACGGAACAACCGTGTTTCTTCAGGAAAGGCAGCAGACGTTTATTCAAACACTCTTTCACGTAATTTCTTGGTTGACAGACCCGGAAGCTATGAAAATGCTGCTTTTCAAGCCACAGGTACAGATGGCTTGCCAAACCAGATATTTCTTCGCGAACTTTGACAGTTTCATGCGCTTGAAAATATCTGCTACCTTTCCCCTTCCTTTTGCCGTATAGAACTCCTGTCCCGGAAGCTGCTTGTAGTCGGCTTTGACGTAGGTTTCGTCGTCCATTACCACGCAGTCAAACTTCGTCAGCATCGTCGTGTACAGCCTCCGGGATCGCGCTTTGGCCGTCGTATTTTGTTTATCATCGCGATTTGGAGTCACTACCTTCTTGTAAGTCGATAGTCCGGCTCGTTTTTTGGCTCGATGCACGGTTGTAGACGATACACCCAGCTTATTTGTGGCATCTCGGAGAGAGAGGTTAGGGTTTCGCTTGAAACTACCGGCAACTCTCTTTGTCGTCTCAGCGGCTTCCGGTTTTCGATTTCCCCCCGATCCAGACTTCCTGGCTGTCGACCAACTTTCCCCAAACACTTTCATTACATTTGTAACGGTTGATTTGGCAACTTTTAGCGATTTTGCCAGCTTTGCGTGCGAGTAGCTCGGATTTTCACGGTGCGCGAGCAAAATTTTGATACGCTGCTCTTCTTCCTTGGGCGGCATTTTGACAACTGAAGACTGAATTCCAAAATCAAAATAGGAGCAACATTCTACACACACACACCTTCAAAATGAGGGGTGTTCAGGTTTTTAAATGCAAAATTGAAAGAAATACTTCAAGTTGATGTTGACCAAATTTTGACCGTATCACCCTTTAACTTTTTAGCGTTATGGTTTTTGACAAAGTTGTTTAGCGGAAAATTTCCTTCAGAAATTTTTTAAATTGGAACGCAAATCGTTAGCAGGCTCGATTCCACAGAAGAAATAAAAAGGATGTTGATTTTTACGAAATATTTAAGTTTTACAAATACCACGGATGAGTTTTGAACCGAAATGGTTTGAGACTCTCAAATTGAGAGATTTGAAAATGACCCAAAATCGACTCAGAGTAATGTGCAAACAATGGATAAGGATGTTTCATCACCTTAGAATCATGAATTTTCAGGTTCCCCTACCATTTTAAGATCATTTTGAACATAGATGAGATATTCCCATTTGAGATAGATGCGTAATTGGAGCAAACGATAATCCAGGAAACCTCATATACAGAGCGTTACACCCGAGTTATGAGAAAGAGTCTTCAGGCAGCTATGACAAATGAAAAAAAAAAAAATGTGTTCCTATACCCATATTTCAATAATTGATTGCCTGCAAGTCTCATAGAAAAAAAACGAGGGAGAGAATGACAGAGAGATACAGACTCCACTGTAAACTTGTTGAACAGTTTGTTTGTGCGGACGTCAACCTTTCACCAAATTAACTTTTGACTTTGTCAGATTCACACCACAACCTCCGGTGGGATGGAATAACATGGAACATGGTAACACCAACAAACAAGCCGGGCAGCAGCAGATGAAAGTACGGAGATTAGAATTTCAATCTAGCTGGTACAAGATATTTTGATTTTTGTTGTTTTATTTTCGAGGCGATTGATTTCCAATAGTGAGAAGATTGATTGAAACAAGGGCTGTTTCGATTGTTTGATCAATCTTTGTTTAATGACGAGTGGTAGAGTTTTATCTGTTAGAAAAGTTAAGGAACTATCAATCTTTCGTTCGATAAACATTGTTTTTCAATTTCTGCTCGTTCCAATTTATCCACTCATATAGGTTAAACCAAAGTAACTAAAAACAGTTCACTCAAAAGTGCACGACCGGGTGCACAAAACTTTTAAAAACTCAGCCATGTGCATCGAAACGTGCTATCCGGTGCGCGGTTAAGTGTGTGGTTCCGAAACTTTCCTGCGTCCCGGAGACATGTTTCGGTGGGCTCTACTCGAGTAAACTGCAACAGAATACTAAAATATCAGTCAGTGTGGCTCCCCGGGCATTTTGCAAACCGCAATCTTATCTTCTTCGCGTATTGTACCCTCCTGCCTGACCGTTTGGTGGAATGGTAGCTGTCGTCAACATTCGTATTTTTAACATCAACAACCGGTAACGGTAAAGATAAAGAGATTTACCCACACTCACACATCAGGTTGTGCTTAAGCAACTGCATTGAAAAAGGGGTAAAGTACGAAACTGTTTTGCGGACTGCAATAACCATCGAACAATCATGAGAACATAAGTTATGGTTTATGTTTTATTTCGGTTTGCTGGTTTGCTACAGAACCGTTGGCATAAAAATAATCATAAGCTCTTTAGGGCTAGTAACTTCGGACTTCGGAGCTTCTCTTTCACCAACTTTCATAGCAGCTGGTAGAGTTCTTAGAGTGCATGTTTGCTTCCGTACGTCATTTATTTGAATAAATCCCAATGATTTCGACTGATGCTTCATTGTAGTACTAAAACGTGAATCTGGAAGCTTAATTCAGCCAATGCTTTCAGTAAAAATAAAACTAGGATTCAGCAGTTCTCCCCTTTACATAAAAATGAATGTTTGTCGGTCCATATGTAGACTCGAAAACTACAGAACCGATCATTGTTAAATTTGATATTTCTAAAATATGTTCAATCCGCTCCGGCTTAAGAAAGAGGGGCTCCCATATAAAATTAATACAAATATGACAGAATTCAAACTATTTTTCGAAATTTACTAAACCGATCAACGTGAAATATGGTGAGTAGGGTGTCCCAAAATTGCATAACTTTTGGGAATCTGGGAAAGTTATAGCTGTTCAAAGATTGTATTTTTAAAGCAAATTGTCCTCTAAAATGCAATGAGTAAAATGTACTCATTGTGTGTTAAACGACAATTTGCCGCCAAAATTCAATCTTTGAACAGTTATAACTTTTTTGTTTTAAGTCCAATCGCGTTGCAGTCTTCAGGTGAAATGTTAGTCTTAATTGAAATTTTAATAAAATCAACATAATTCGAGCAATCGATTGGTAAAGAAAAAAATATTTGATGAAAAACAAGTTTTTATGCTTATTCAGAACACAATTTCTCAGAATCCCTTTCAAACTGGAGATTCAGTACAACCCTTTTCCGTTGTCAGATTCAGCTTAAATTTGGCATATATCCTTCTGATGATTCCTTCAAACCATCCAAGTTGTTTTTGCTACTGTTTTGATTTTAAAGTAGGTATTTATTAAGACGAATTTGATAAATTAAATAAAAAATATCCTAAATTGTGATTTTTATTAAGGGTTAATCCGTGAATAGCTCTTCACACGATGATACAGTGTCGTAGAATAGAATAGGACCACAGCTCATTCCAAAACAGAAAGTGACAAAACTGCGAGAAGTGCATAAGTGCATTAAGTGCATCAAACCATTTACAAATTGTAAATTCCATTCTTCGAAGAAATTAAAATCATCCGTAGTTCAAACAATTGTCCTTTATTTAAAAATGCGTTTTAAGCATACTTACTGACTAAAATAACGCGACGTAAAATAGGACCGCTTTAGAATTCATGGCAAAAAAACATTAAAAAAAAGGAAATTCATACCGTGATCGATTTGCAGGGTTAGTACTTGGTAGTATAACCCTTATTACGCATCACTTCTCGCACCCGGTTCGGCATTGACTCCACCAGCTTTTGGCACGTTCTCACCGGGATAGCGTACTACACCGCCTGGATTCTCTCCCACAGCTGCTGCTTGTTTTTTGATTTTTTGGTATACACCTTACGTTCAACTATTTCCCATAGGTTCTCTATGGGATTGAGATCAGGGGACTGTGCTGGCCAATCCATAACGTCTACCTTATTATCCTGGAACCACTTTTTAACCGTTTTAGCGGTATGTTTGGGGTCGTTGTCCTGCTGGAACTGCCACATTAGGGGCATCTCCCACTCGGCGTGTGGCAGCATTACTTCCCGAAGTATCTGGGCGTAGAGATGCTGGTCCATAATCCGGTCGATCCAGTACAAGGGACCCACCCCGTACCAAGAAAAGCACCCCCACACCATGATGCTACCTCCTCCATGTATGAATGTTTTATTTGTATACTGGGGCATATACGCACAGCCGAGTGGGCGATGAACCCAACTCTTTCCGTCCGAGCCGAAGAGGTTCACTTTGGTCTCATCCGACCACAGCACATTTTTCCATAGTTCCCATAGTCAGCCGCGCCTTCAAGTGCTTCGGCGTCAGCATCGGCACCTTCCGGGGACTTTTTCCTTCTAGTCCCTTCTCCGCCAACCGTCGCTGAATCGTATGGGAACTCACAGATAAGTTTAGCTCGTCTCTGATCTGCTTGGACGCTTTGAAAGGGTCCTTTTGCGAGGCCCGCTTGATTGCCGAATCGTCATTCGGCGTCGTTTTGCGGGGGCGGCCGGTCTGTTCCCGTTTGCCGGTGCTGTGAAGCGCGTTGAAAACGAAAGTTTTCGACCTTCCTAAGAAGTCGGCAATCTCGCGTTGGCTTTTGCCAGCCTTGTACAGATTCCGGATGATCGCTCGCTGGACCTCCGGGCAGTGCTGTGCCCGACCCATCGCTTTTTCGCTGAAAACAGAGTAGGAGAAAGGAAATCTTTATTTTTTGTTTGTTTTCATGATTTACATGATTAATTTTATGGGAAATACTTACCAGGATACGAAAATGGACAAACAACACTGAAAACAACACCTTTTCTTCAAATCTAGAGCGCTGAAAATGCCGGAACAGCCGAACCGATGAGCTGGTCTTAATTTATGACGCGACTTTTTTCACCCTCTGACAGCTTTCTGGTCGAGTAAAACAAACGGGTTGCTTTGATTGCAACAAACGTGCAGTATACAAAGTTGGCATACTACAATAAGTGCTTGCCGCTAGATGTCGCATATTATTATATTTGAATTGGCAGTTTAAAGGTGATTTCAATATTTTGCATTAGAGCGGTCCTATTCTATTGTCCGACATTGTATAAACAAGATTCTTTGTTCAGCAAAGTTTAAGTGCATAAAAATCCGCATCTTTTTATGACATTGGTAATAAAAATATTTAACGCTAGGCACACATTTTGGTCAGTTTAAAACAAAAATTTTGGATGAAAAAAAATTTTTTTTCTTGAAAATTGCTTGCTTATTTTCAATTTCGATACAAATTGGCCCATTCTTTATTTTTTACGTGTAGTATTTAACCCAAACAAAATTAAAAAAATATAGAATATATAAATTTTTTGAAAATTTTCGGACCCAGAGTTTATTTAAAATCAAACCTTTTGAGAGTGGACTTTTTTCAAGGATCGCGTTTGCGGAACTTCTAAACATGATTTTTTTTAGTCGGCCCCATACAAAAGTTTGTTCTCCACATTTGAATGGTGAGCCCCCAGTTTCCCAGAAATAATGCAATTTTGGGACACCCTACTGTACAGGCCACCTGACTTGATACGCTTTTCCTTGAACCACTGCGAAACCAGTTTTGAGGTGTGCTTCGGATCTCCGTTTTCTTGGAACGTATATCTGCGACCCAATTTTAGCTTTTGTGCTAACGCTGGTAGCTTCCGCTTAAAAATATCCAAATAAACCTCCTTGGTTATGATGCTATAGATAAACTCAAGTTCTCCAACGCCGGATGTAGCCATAGATCCCCACACCCTGACTCTTTGCGGACAACCATGACTTCTTGAGCGCTTCTCTGCCATAAAGACCTTTTTAGGAATACGGTTTCGTACGGATTGTGATGTCAGTTGAATGGAAAACTCGCTTTCAATCTGTTTTGAAATTTTCGGAGCTGATAGTCTCCGGTCCAGCTCCGCCTTCTTCACGATAACTCTGGTCAATTCGGCCAGTTGTCTTTGAAGGACGCCCACGATCGCTCAGCTGGTGAGATAGAACTACGCTTTCTGTACACCTGGACAATCCTAGCAACCGTATCTTTGTGAAGCTGGACAATATCGGTAATACTACGGTATCGTTTTGCCGGTTTTGTGTAGTTCAATAATCAAATTTCGTATGCTGATCGCAATTTGTACTTTTTTGGGCATTTTGCACAATTTTAAACACGAAACTAAAATTTTGAACACGAAATCTTCAAGAGTACTAAATGACAGCTAGACAAAATGTTTACGTTCAAGAATGTTGTAGTATACACACTAAAACTCTGTACAACACATTTAAATTGTAGTATCCGTTTCAAGGTGGATAAACATTGTTTGCGTAATTTTTTACCTTTTTCCATAATTTATCACATAAATTCTCGAGAAAAGATATAAACGCCATATTTTCAGGGTGGGTGGATAAACTTTTTTTTGCATACTGTGTATTTTTGAATATTTTCTCTTTTTTTACCTCAAAAAATATATAAAAGTTTAACCGTACTTTTCAATTAAATTTTGAAAAAAAGGATTGAAAAGTTGACGTAATTTGGCACATTTTAGCATTTTTAGATTGTCGAAATACGAAGCACAAAATTTTTGACGAATTTTCATAGGAGGCTGTTTTTCGAACTTTTCGAAAATTTGCAATTTTTTTCAGATATTCTTGCACTAAAATACAATTTTGCACTGGATTTTGAGTATATTTACGCAAGATTTCCACAAAAAAAATCATATTCACCAGAAAGTAAATTTCATACCGATTCTAGTGGTGTTATTACATAAGCGCTCCAAAACTATAAATTTTGTAAAAATCGGTTTGGAAACAAGAGATTGGGATATATTGGTTTTAGTCAGGAGTGTCAAATTGACACTCCAGTGACTGTAACGGATAAAAATTTCAGGGACAGATGAGGGCTAAAGGAAAGCAGGTGAAAAATCTAAATTTTATTTATAAAACTACAGATCAAACTTAAAAAGGATTTTATTTAATAAGCATTTTGCGTTTTATCTGATTCCCAATTTTATTTGAAGAGCCAACTTGAAATCTCAATATCCAGATTTGAAATTCTCAATAATGTGATGTTAATAGAACCTATATGATTTGAAATTCTGCATTAAAAATTGAACTACAGTATCTATACTGAATTTTTTTTCAGCACAACAGTTGCGATTAACATATTTGTTTTTATTTTAACACATGGTCTAAAGAAATCTAAGCCCAAAACTCCAAAATTTGCCATTCTCTATCTCAGAAACGACTGGACCAACTTGTACAAATTATGCATATTTTAATTATCGTCGAAAATTATGTAGAATAATCTTTCTTGATCAAATGTAACATTTGAGTTATGCTTCTTAGTGAAGCATTCTTATGTCATGCCAAAAATCGAGATATCTCGTATTTGGTCTGCAATGTGTAAAGATTCAAAAAAATAATCAAAAATTAAACAAATAGGTTTTGAAATTTTAAAATTTATTATTTAGGTCAGATATTAAAAAAATGTATTAACATTATAAGCTTCAAGTTAAGCAAAGGTTTAAACACTCGTATTGAGTTAGTTTATTATTTGAATGTTGATTTCTTAAAGTTGCTTACAAAATACAATGAATTGAAGTCTGAATTGAAATGCTGAATCAGTTTCAAAAAACATGGAAAAGTTGGTTCAGTTGTAGAATAGAATTTTAATCATTCTTTGTCTGTTCAAAATTTAAATAAAGTTCATTTCATAATCGCACTAAAATAAAATAAATGATGTTGATGAACCCTAATAATTCAAACGAAATTCTGAATTGAATGTTTTTGAAATTCAATGAGTATTAAATATTTATCTGAAGAAAGCATCTGAATTTGAATTGTAAAATCAGAGAATTATTCTGTTTTTTTAAATGAAGCAATGTTCTTTTTATTTGTTGTTAATTTAAAACAAATTTGTGCAATCTTTTCGAGATCGCAAAACAGAGTTCATAGAAAAAAACTATTTTCTCGAGTTCAAAATTATTTTAAGATTGAGGATGACATCAAATTCTTTGTTTTATGGAATATGATACTTCTTTTGTGCCCTTCTGATGAAAAAGAGTTCCCTTACCATATCTAGACTTGAATTTACTAAATTTCTCTTCTTTTTTTTTTTGTTTCGATTATAGTCGTTTTACCATCTTTATAGCATTCTCGACTTTATCAACGTTACAGTTGGCGGATCGTTATTGAAAAACTTATCCGGTAAATTTCTATTTTTTATTAAGAGTACTAAAAGTTTTTAATTACGGGAGCTTTTTACCCCCACTTCCCCTACATAATTGTATGATATTTTTCTAGCGAAGTTTTAAAACAGAAGAATAAATCAGGTTTATTAAATAAATAGGAAAAATAATGATGGAATAAGATATTTGCAAAATAACACCGTTGATGAATGCCTCAATTTCCGCAGTCATGTTTGCCGATACAAAAATTTTAATTTGTCTGTTAAACCTCTACCCCTATCTGACGCACAAAAACTTTCAAAGGATATTCTCCGAACCGGAAAGGGGCGGTCAAGTGCACTCAACTGTCACATCGCTCTCCCGCTTTTGTTGAACTAGTTTGGAATAATAATCGTTAAAACATGAAAAAAATAATCATATGCAGAAGGAACTTCACCCCCCTTTTTATTCGTCAAAGTCTCAGCGTTAAAAACGGAAAAAAGAGACAAGGCTCAGTTCTATTCTGTGGGAACATCCTGGCACATATCCGTCTCAGATAGAATCCTGAGCCTGTTGTTGCACACCTGAAATGAACAACCACTTTTGCCGATTCAAAACGACCAGGAAATCATTCAGGCGGTCCTTTCTTTTGGTTGAACGACGAAGGGTCGGTGCAAATGAGGGTAATGATCATCATTGTACCTGTGTTTTCGGGTCTTGTTTTCTGCTGGATCTTTGTGTTTTGTGGCTTGTTTTTTTTTTTCTCGTGGAGAAAGAATAACATCTTAAGTGCAGTCCTGTTGTCTTGTAAATTATGATGAAAAAATGAGGGGACTGTGAGACGGAAATCCCTTGAGGGTATCTACGCGATCTTTTAAAAAAATCGCTATCTATGCATCAACTAATTGTTACATTTGTCTAGTTATTGAAGGTTAAAAACACATCAATATCGTTTCAAATATTTAACTTAAAAAATCTTGTTTTATGGTTTTTTATGTTCACACACATATTTTTTTCAATAATTGACATAAATACCTTTTGAAGGGGTGGGTATCGATAACTTCTAGCGTTATAAAGTTAAATTCCAAATAACTGGCAGTTTTCTGAACAGTACTGCAATCAACTTCAAGCCAACTCGTCTAGTGCAGTGCCATCAAATTTTCGAAACGCATGAGCGCATCCGGTTAACATGGTTAACAAGCTTGAATCGGTTTAAATGTTTTTGATCGGGCTTGTTTTTTTACTCGCCTTCTCAATTAAATCCACACACTTCATTGCAACCGAACCTCGCAGCTGAATGGTGTGCTCTAATTATGGGGTTGTTCGTTCTGAATGAGTTTCTGATCGACCGTTAAAAAGTGTTTTTATCTACTATGGTATACTAATGTTTGTTTTTTTTCTTCTATCAATTTTTTCACAGGTGAGTGAGCAGAACCCGTCAACCAAAGACGTAAGTAGAACTTATGAATGGAAAAAGTTTTTTTATCGAGCTATACCTACCTACTATTGTACGTTACATTTCATTCAAATACGTTTCATTCAAATGAATGTCTTTTCGTCAATTTTCATGTATAACCATTTTTCATTTAAATTGAGGCAATTTATTAAAGAATCACGTCACACAAAATTTTCAATTTATCTCGATCGTTCTCTAACTGAAAGTTGCATTTCAGTTGCTGATTTCAAACATTTAATTTCATATTTATTACTGGATTTGGAACTTTCGAGGGATACTTACTGCAATAAAATTATTTTATTGACCCCGTCAATACTCAAATTTTAAGTGTCTACCTGTTATTCTGATCAATGCACATGATCATTACTTTCGTTGTTCCCTATTTTGTTTTGTCTTGATCTTCCGTTTTGCTTTGAGTTTGGCGCCAACATTCTAAACATTTTGTTGGCTTTTATTTGCAAATAAGTTAGCAAAATTCTACTCGAGCTCATCTTGGTTGATTGTAACCCTAATCCGGCATCTCAAAACATCGAAAAAAATGTTCAAATGTTTCTCCAGAACCCTTAAACGATAACGCAACGTTAAGCAGTGAAACTTTGAGAATATCTTTTTTTTTTAATTGTTAATGTTTATTAAAAAAGATCTAATTCGAATCAAAACAATTACATATGTACGTTCAATTTAAGAGCTGAGATTTTCAGCTTGAAATTCTCTCGCCACTGCAACTGATCAAACCTTTTTGTTTTGGTACTCTAGATCAAAAAGCTCTCTTTCGGTGGATGTGGTTCATGGTTTTCAATATAAAACGATGTACCGCATTGGTTCATTTTGAATGAACGCTTGAAGCGACGCAACGCGTTACGCTAGTCAAACATGAAACTATGTTTCATGAACCCTTAGCATGGATTGCCTTCTCTGTTTTTGTCGCCTCGACTGCCGGACGTGTCGATAAGCTTCTGAGAGTGGTTCTTGAAAGTTTGAGACCTGAAAAAGATACCTTCATATTTTTCCTTTTATGTCTGCGGGATTAGCTTCGAATTGCATAGTTACTTGAAGGCTGTAGAAATTGTTTTTAAAATGCTGATGCAATAGTATTATCTCATTTCAATTGGAATAACACAACTCAACTGAAACTTATGGCAGACGTTCCATTTAGTCTTATGAAAGCTATCACTCATCAAAATAAAAAAAAATACAAATACCAATTTTTTTCACAGTTCAACCAATCTTACGAGTGCGAAGATATTTTTGTGATTGGTGAAGACCAAAAACTTTTTAAGAATCTTAAAATTTGTCAAAAAACGGCGGTTTTTCAAAAACTACTTTTTTTTTTAAATAAAATAATTAAATTTGGATTAAAAATCTTTTCTGCATTAACCCTCATCAGTCCCGGAATTTTTATCCGTTACAGTCTCTGGAGTGTTAATTTGACACTCTTGACTAAACCAATATATCTCTTTTGTTTTCTTCCTAATGGAAACTTTGTAATGTAACTAAAATATGTTTCTCAGACAAAATCCAGCAACAACATTTCTGTTTTCCGTTATTCAATGTCCAAGTGAAAAAAGCGAAAACATGCTTCGGATGAGAACTGTAGATCAGCTACAAAATGCTCAAAAAAATTTCACTTAGTTTACAAGAAAGTTGAAGTTAGAAGCTATACGTTGCACACAAGGATATATTTTTTTGAAATTTTCATAAGATCATGGACACAAAAAAATATAAAGAAATGGTGTTAAAACCGTACTTTTCAATAAATGAATCGCCAAAAATGTTTAAATCACACCATGAAAAGAGTATTGTAAAGTTGACGTATTTTGGCACATTTTTGCATTTTTAGATTTACAAAAATACGAAACACAGAATCTTTGACGAATTTTCAAAGGTAGCTGATTTTCAAACTTCTTGTCAATTTGAAATTTCTCAGATTCTCAAAGAACTGAGTTCGTTTCGTATTTCAATCTGTTTAGTATTTTGAAAATCCAAATATGCGAAAATGTGCCAAATTACGTCAAGTTTCGATTCCTCTTTTCAACGTTTAACGGATATGACTAAACAATTTCGACGGTTCTTAGATTCAAAAGTACGGTTATTGCACCACTTTTTTTTACACTTTCTGTGATCATGATCTTAGAAAAATTTGAAAAAAATATATCCTTATGTGCAACGTATAGCTTCTAACTTCAGCAATCTTGTACACTAAGTGAATTTTTTTTTAACATTCCGTAACTGATCTACAGTTTTTTTCCGGAGCATGTTTTTTCGGATTTGTTTACTTAGACTTTGAATAACAGAAAGTGATGTTTTGCAGGCAAATATTGTCTGAAAAACATATTTAAGTTACATAATACGAGGTTTCCAAAGCAATAAACGCGTAAAAATCGGTTGAGAAACAAGAAAGATATAACGGGTTTTAAGCGAGGAGTCTCAAATTTACATTCGAGGTCTAATTAAAGAGTTTTTTTTTCTGGGCTTTCAGGGTAGTTCCATAAAAAAGTAATGATGCAAAATCAAAGATTTCAAGAACTCATTGAAATTTTGTATTTTGTAATTGTATCATATTGACAATAAAGAGCGGATTAGGGCTAAGATATCTTCCTAAACTTTTCACGCATCACTTATCACAGTAATAACTGCCCCATGAGTAAATTTCCGCCATTTTACGGCACTCCTTTAGTGAATTAATGAATAAAAAATATCCACACGTTCTCGAAAAGATTTTAAGGAACGATTACTTGGATAAATTTGAACTTTCAGGTTTGTAGGGGGAAGTCGTCTACTACCGGACACTTAAGGTTTTTAAGCAATAACTTCAAAAATAGATTTTTGTAAATATTGGTTCCTCTACTGATTTGAAGAGTATCAATATTATGATCACTTAACTATAATAGAAAAAAATAATTTACATCATATTCATGTGGTAAGAGAAATCATTTCATGTTAGTTTTCGCTCATTTCCAAAAGTGTTGTCTATGGCCGGACACTACGAATTACTTCACCAAAGTTGTCACCAATGGCACAAAAACGTAGCAAAATGACAGAAATCACTTGCGCAGATCTTGTGAGCATGTTTTTTCCAATACTGAACGTTCTATGAAGCCAGTCATAAAAGTTACTTTGACAAACCAGAATGGAACATTTGTTTCGAAAAAACTAGAGAAAAAATTCTCTGTGACCGGACAGCAAAATCTAAAGTTTTTCAGAGAACCAAAATAGTCTCGTTATTGAATCCTTATCTTCTGCTAACCATTTGAGGGTGCTATAGAGATGAAAAAATGAAAGTTTCAAGTTGAAATCATCTATAATTTTGAATATTTTCTTGTCCGGTCATAGACAACAACTTGGTGTCCGATCATAGACAAATCGGTTTTTTTTTATTTTCGTAATATTTCATTTGAATTTCCGTTTTGCTATCTCATATCTAATGTAGTCGAAAGATAACCAATCAACGATGTCTTTCATGTGCAGTTCAAATTTTACAAGCCGAAAAAACTGACCACAATACAAATGCAAAGTTTAGGTGATCCTCTCCGTACTACTAGGCAAAAGCTTTAGATGCCTATCATTGGTTTACCTTTTCAGATTGGATTACCATATTTCTAACACCATATCAGGCTACTATATACTTTATTTTCATGGTGTTAAAACATTATTAGGATATTGTGTTTTCGAAAAATCTATGTTGTCCGGCCATAGACGACTTCCCCCTATAGGAAAAATGGATATTTCGTTCCTGAAAATCAACATCATTTTCGTTTCTACTGTAGAACCAAACCTGCTTACAGATTTTGTGCCGATTTAAAGAATTTTTTTTCAACAACTTAAACCGTAACTTTGTATCTTATTATGCAGAAAAAATATTTGCTGTTGAATAGGAGTATGTATTTTGGCATTGAAAATCAATCAATTCAACTCACATCATTGCTGGTACCTAGCGAGGTATTCTTTGTAAAGAAGTCACGCAATACATCGCATACTGAGGATTTTCGAACGAAAAAGCACCCATTTCGTTGTCAAGCACCTTGCACGTGATAAATTATTGTAAACTATCATTTCTTATGTGAAAGAAGGCGAGGATTCCAATGGTCTAAACTAACGTTGCAAGAATTTTTTCCACACGTATGTGAAATAATGTGAATAAATCCGGACTAAATCCGGTCTATTTTTCAACCAAATCCGGGATTTCTGGCTGGACCGGACTTTTCCGGTGTTTTGGTCAAATATTCGGGCAAGTCTGGGTAAAACCGGGAAACCTGGCAAGCATAGTATAAACAGTTTTTAGATCAGATTACTCTAAAAGCATCATTTCACCCGATTTCTCTATATTTTAGTGAATAGCTGGATACGGTTTGAAAGATCTTGGCGACACAACCTCAATACTTAAATTTTTCTTCCACAGCAGATTTTCTTCACCCCATAGTAACTTTTTTTTCGTCTCGTTAAGATCGTCCGAACCGTATATTGCTCATTCGTGCACGGAGAAAAAAGTATAGTTTTTCCAGCATAGTTATTCCGCCTATATTTAACTATAGTTGTATAACTCATTTTATGCATTCCACTATCAATATAATAGATTCAACTATAATCGTATGATTGAAATATAGTAAATTCATCTATACTGGTATAGTTGATTTAACTATTAATATAATAGATTTAACTATCATTCTATGATTGGTGTTGAACGTTCAACTATATATTCAACTATAGTAAAATCTACTACTTATGAAATGAAGAGAGTTAATCACCGTAAATTTATTTTATGAAATTATTTTATCGGCTACATCGGTGAAATCTTTATATTCTTTGATAAAGTATATTTAAAAATTGAAAGATTATAGACGGATAGAAGATTAAAATAAGGTGAAAGATGTTGAAAATGAGCGGAAGAGTAATTTTAATTCGAAAAACTTTTCATCACATTTCATCTTTTTGTTCCTCACGGGCCATTCTTCTATCCGTCTATAATCTTTCAATTCTTAAATATTCTTTCTCAAAGAATATAAAAATTTCACCGATAAAGTCGATAAAGCCACATACATAAAGATTCTGTGGTTCAACCGTTTTACTCGGAAACTATTTGATTATTTTTTATGCAAGCGTATATCCTGCTGCCCTAAGTTCATTTGTGCTGCATAGTGTAAAACATCCATAGATTCAATTTCAAGGATTTTCTTTGGATATTTTTTATTTTTCTGGACTGATATTCTCGGAAAATATCAATGAGACTTTTCTTATAAAATATAAGATTTGCTTCTAAATATAGAGCGATCTCTATACTGATTATTTTAAACAGCTGAGCTCTGAAAAATAACAAAAATTTCAAAATAATATTGGATAAATACTTGACTTAAGACCCGTAACTAAAAATCAAAAAAAAAATTGTTAAAATTTAAACAATAGAATAGAACTTTCCAAAAAAAAAGAGCTTCTTTTATAGATTTTTCACGAGATTTACATTAATGAAAATGTATCATCATGTAAATAAATAATTAACAATAAGCACGTAAAAACAATTTTAAACTATAGATGAAACTTTGAAAAACTTTTTCTTGAGCTAATTGAAATTGAAATAAACATAGTGCATTGAAAGGAATTTTTCAAAAAAAGTGACAAATTTTTCAACTTTAAAATTGAAAATATCACGAGTGCGAAAGTATGCGTAAGTTTTATCTTCTGTACATGGTTCATGAAGTTATGAATTTTCACATGATCTAAATTTTTTGCTGGGACTTGCGGGGAACGCAAACAAACACACATATTTGACAAAAAAAAGCTTTGAAAACTTCAAACAAATTTATCGATTTTTATAGTATCTGAATCAATACAGTAAAGAAAATATATTGGAGTATAATAAATGCAAGATCAACAAAACCATCAATTGTAGAGCAATTTCCCGAAATGGAATGGAAACAAATCTGGCTCAACATCAACTGGAAGTGGATACCGAGCGCAGACCGTTCAAATATGTTCTTTCTTTTGAATGACCTAGTCCCAAACATAGAAAAACTGTTTAGCTATAGCATCGGAGGTTTACAAAATGTGATTTGTTATGAGTGTTCTGGCCCAAATGACAATAATGAGCATAGAATTAAAGTTTGTCCGAATTCCAAGATAATATGGGACTGGTTGAAAGAAACACTTAGTAGGAAACTGAAAATCTATTGTTTAAAACCAGAAGTTGCCTGTTGAGTTGCAGCCTAAGAGAAAGAGAGAAAAGATTGAAATGTGAGCAATGGCTAGTAATTCATAAAATTAATTTTTTAATAGAAAGATTTCCGAAGGCTAGTATGAACGAATTTAAGAAACTATTTGTAGAATGGAGATGGAGAAACATGAAACAATTAGTAAATGTATTCGGTAGCTTTATAAACATAATAATGTAATTAATTGTAAGGAAAACATGGAAATAAAGTTTGGTTTAGTTTAGTTGTAAAAAAAAATCACCTTTTTTGCAACCACTTATCTTGAAATATATTATTCAAACATTAATTTAAATTTTCATTTCAAAGTTTGTTGTTGAGTCATTTCTAAAACCTGTAATCACATGATGAACTGTGACGCAATTTTTATAAAGGCCTATTAGGATATATTGACAGTTCTACACGAACACCACCTTAGCAAGAGGCCTCAGCCCTAACCTCAAACCATGAGAGAACAGAATCGATTTTTGAGGAGGGCGCACGATAAACGTGATTTTCCAGTACTAATTTCGACAAATTCGCCCTGTGAAAAAGCGATACACAGATGTTCGTGTTTTGATTATTTTGGGTGTTCAGGGCTGCCAAGTGCATTGATATTTGGAAAATGATTATATTTTTTTAATTGCACTGTTATTGAAAAACTTTTTCATGAGTGCTGAGAAGTTTGAATTTTCTTATGGATTTCTATTTGAATGTGGAATTGAACGCATCATTTATCTGAACGAAATAACAACTTACTGTATCGCATACTTAAACGATGTAGCGCGAATTATGTGGATATGTTTGAAATAATCAGAGCATGTAGGCGATTATTTTCAAAGTCAACATAAACGGGGCTTTCATTCATTTACTTCTTTGTAACAGTGAATGATTCTGCATTCGTTTAGATGTTAGAAATTACTCTTTTCTAATCTACCAAGCAGTGCATGAAAATATATTCCAGACGTTTGGAATTCACCTTGAAAATTAATTAGCGAAAGATGGCTTATCTTCATCCGTTGAGGGACGCCCCGTAATGAATTCAAATGTTTAGCTGTTGATAGTTGAAAAATATATTGAATTCATAAAAATTATAATTAGTTTAAAACAAGCAAATACTGATTTTAGTAACGCACCTAGCATCACTGGTGAGGCCGCCAGCAGATCAAAATTTGAGGTTATGGCTGAGGCCAATACTATCGTCCGTATATACCCTTATACGATCGATGGTATTGATGGCTGGCTGGCCTCAGCCATAACCTCGAAACTTGATATGGATGTGGCCTCATCAGAGTTGCCAGGATGTTATGACAAAAATGAATATTTGCTCGTTTTTTCATTTCTCCAATTAATCAATTCAATTTTCAACTATCAACATTTTCTACACATTTGATTGAAACTTTGCAGAATTTCAAGAGTCATGTACGCGTCTTGCGTATGCAAAAACTTCATTTCAGTAGTTAAAATGTAAAATTTCTAAGCATGGTATCGTTTGAAATTTTGGGTGTTTAGGCAAAAGAAAGAGTGATAAAGAAACTGAAAATGTGTCAAATTACAGTTCAATCACTACAAATTACAAGAAGTATGTGCAATGCACATTGTGCATATTTCAAATCAATTGCTACAGGTTGTTTTCAATCACGTAACTATTACAAACCTGAACAAATTTAATGACAATAAATTTGACCTTCGGAAATTATGTCACTACCTGGACATGTATATATTTTACGTTAAATTTATAACTTGAACTGAGATATGATGAGGACTTTTCAAAACATTGTTTAATTTGCTTTTCATTATGGTTTCCAGATGAGATTTTAAAAATTCAGTGCGAATATTGAAAAAATATTTGATATGGCCCCACTGGGTAGCATTCAAAATCAAAACATAGACAACTCAGCCGGTTTCTCGAAGGGGCAAAAACGGCAATTTTTTCTTGAGAAAATCGCGTTTTGGCTTCGGCCTTTTGATAAAATTAATCGTTTCATTCTTGTTAAGAGGTTAGGGCTGAGGCCTTTCGGTAAGGTAGTGATCATAAAGAACTGTCAATATATCCTAATACGTTGTGTTGTATAACTCCAGTTAATAAAAATATTAAATTTCCGTCAGCCGCTGTTGCTCGTAAAAACATTAAATATTGAAAGACTGACTGGTACATGGTGGCAAATGTATTCAAGAAGTAAAAAAAACATAAAAATCATAGTCATAGTTCATTTTTTTAATTTTGACTTTTGGCCAGGTTTTTGGGTGAAATATTCATGTGTGCAACGGAAAGAATGGTTTTGAGCAATAAACCAAGAATACCGGTTGAGTAGCTAATCAAAACCACTATAGTTCATTCCACGGAGAAAGCAAATTTTGGCTGGACTCTTTGTTTCACCTGTCGATTGCCGGTTCCGTTTTTTATCAGGGTCTCCCGGCAAAGAAACCTCCTCCTGGGCCCCGGATGGTGTTGCACAGTTTGGTTATCGAACACCCTAATTATTTTCCGAATCATCTTCAGCCAAAAGAATTTCCGGAAGAAGAAGGCGACAAGATCTGCAGGATTCGGTAACCGGAAATTGACCAGAAAGGAAAAACAGATTAGTTAGTTCTAACAGAAAGTTAGAACTTTCTTGATTCTACAAATTTACCTGTCGGCTCATACAGTCGTATTTTTATTTTTTTGATTGCTCAAAAAAACATTACAATAATTTTTACAGTTGAATCAATTATATCATTACAGTTGAATCAACCGTATTTACAGTTGAATCAATTATACCATTACAGTTGAATCTACCGTATTTATAGTTAAATGTGAGAGGTCAACCAGGAATGTATAGTTGAATCTATCATATAAATAGTTGAATGCCTAAAATCAATCATACAAACAACAAAGTTCAATCTATCATATTTAAAGCTGAATCAAATAGGGCTTGTGATATAGCTCAGTTGGCAAGTCAGTTGCTTTCTGAGCCGATGTCCGTGAGTTCGAGCCCAAGAGTAAACATCGATCACAGTTGTACCGGATAAGTTGTTCAATGACTTGTCCGCCAACTTCATCGTTGATATAAGTCGCGAATGACATGAAGATGTTAAAACGACTATAATCGAAACAAAAAAAAAAAAGCTGAATCAATTGTACCATCATAGTTGAATCCATTATATTTATACTTGATTGAGTTAGGTTAATAAACTTTTCATTAGTTAGTTGAGTCTAAATAGTTGGAGGTGTTGGTACACTTTAATGATTGGTATAACAAGCTGAAATAATTGGAACAACTGTCGTCTTTTTCCTCCGTGTATGCCTGGTAGAACAATGTCATTCGGCGCAAAGCTCCTTAACGCCAATAGTGTACGCATCTGCATGTTATGAATGCCATAGATCTAAATCCAGGGGCGTAGGTAAACAATCGTTTTATCAACTTGTAACTTCAGAAGCTTTATATCAGAATTTTTTTTCACTCAAAGCGAGAAAAATATATTTTTTAAATAGATTAAGAAAAACGATTGAGTGTTAACTACTGCTCGATGAATTTTTCCTACCATTTAAATCCGACACGCTCTGCTGCTACCCACCATAGAGTCACAGTTCTTTTTTGTTGCGTTGCACCATCATGGAACACCCGCACAAACTGAAAATGAGCAAGCCAACCAAAACAACTGTGAATGAACGTTGAATGGAACCCTCCCTCTCGGTTCATTCAATCTACAGAGAACAAGAGACAGACAAATGAAACGCGACCAACCAAAAGCAATCGGAGAGACCAAACTTTGAGCCAAGCAAACGACTGCCTGGAAGGCTGAAGTTAGTTTCGCGTTAGAAACCTCAGCGATCGGTACGGTTTTCCTTCGAGTTCTTCCGATTCATAGTCGTCGTTTCGCCAGTTCATTAAGTTTGTGGTGTACTCCTCGACCGCGCTCGAGGACGTGTTGTTCGCGGTTTATTTTTTTGTGCTGCGGTGTCGCAAAATCTTGTTCTCCGACATTTGCGCGATCCGTTTGTTCGGTTGGGATCTTCAAGGCAGATCTGATCTGCTGATGATCGCCGAAACATGTTGCTGGAAGTATGTTTCGTTTGTGTTTGAAATTTAACGATTCTTGGAAATATGTGGCGGGAATCTACAGTGGGTGCCGCCTAGTGATTTTTTTTGTTGATTAGCTGGAAGAATTTCGAAATAATTGGTTTAGACAGAGTCAAAGCTTCCGTTTGGGGGTGACAGTAAGGGGGATTTTTCTTATCAATGAGACAAAGGTTAAACCAAAATTAAGTGTTTCGTGTGGTTTCGACTGAGGTTTCATCAGAAACCATTTATACCTGCTGCTATCTATCATCAGTGTTAAACGAAAGTTACCAGTTTCGGTGTTATTTTTTTTTCGAAACACACTGCAAGTTTCAATCGTTGAGTATTTTCAATCTCGAAAAAAAAAACCGATATTCCGCAGTTACTAAAATTGTCTAGCCAGCAGCATGTGGCGCAAAACCCCCTTTCATGTACTCGTTCGCGTTCAATTAAAAAGGGGTGTCGAAAATTTTACTAAACGCGCAACAGCTGACTGCTGACAGCAGTGAAACTTATCGTGCAGTGTGTTTAATTCATTAGTAAGCCCCAGTCAGTGCAATCGAGCAAGTGTTCCTCATTGAACATGATTGTGAAAAGGAATTGTCTCACCCAGCAAGACGATAGGAAAAAAAAAGAAGGCGGCATTTCGATGAAAGCATATCAAATTAAGGCAACCGAAAAACAAAAACGGAAAACAAACCCACATCACGGCAGAAAAAGATGGAAATAATGCACGCAGATTTACCAATTCAGAGCTTGAACCAAAAAGCGGGGGGATGAGATCTGCGTTTGGTTCAACGCTAGAGTGCAACAGTTACTGTCTGTGAGAGTGTATGGTGCTGGAAATTGAAAAATTTATTACCATAAATTGATAGACAACCTTGAATGGGGCAAGTGAAGATTGCACGCATACGCTCTCAGTCAGTTATAGCTGCCTCACAGAGATATGATGGGTGGCAGGATCGCCAATGTGAAAAATCTCTTGCTTTTTATCACACACGAAACGAAGCCTGAGGAAGAAACCAATTTTTGGTTATTGTTAAACCCACCTTATTTAAAGAGTTTGCTGCAACACAGAAAGAAAACCGTTGATTGAGATTAGTGGGCCGTGTGAGGTTCCCTCACCCAAAAAAAAACAGCCCTGGCGTAAGCTCACACGCCCTAGCCTTTTCGTTGCTCCATTCACATACCTACTAGCTACCTTAACTCGTATATGAAAGAAATTTTTCACCGAAACAAATTGGCTCCTCTTTCATAATGGGTTTCTATTTCACACCGTGAACTTCTTCCGATTTCTGCTCGCTAGTCGTCGTCGTAAGACTGCCTGCTGACTGTGACAATGGCTCTTACTTAGTTTGCCTACGCCGCTGTTTTGCCGGGGGTTTCGGGAAAACTATGTGGGAAAACTTTTACTCAACTAGTGGTTTCCTATTGTGTTTAGATGTTTTTTTTTGCTACTTCCAACCTCTTTTTTTGCGTGTGGAAAGTGCCAAGTCGCGAGCGAGGCACTTGGCGAAACTTTCCCAAAACACTGACATTTGCCACGGTGTTATGTATTCATTCACTATGTTTGGCGATTGGCCTCTCAGATGCTTTATGACATATTTGAGTGTCGCTCCCCCTAGGAGAATAGAGATGCAAAACTGTCTTAGCCCGAATGACAGTTTTCACAGTTGCTATTTTATTAATGGGTCTTAAACCAACTTTCATTTGCATAGAAAAAAAAATTAATAGTAGGTGGTTTATTTTTAGCTGGGATTGGAATCTTCGTGGAAATGAAAATAAAAATATGAATTTGATATCAATCCCACCGTTTTTGTGACAACCAAATCAGGCGGATGTATAGCAGTTTTAGAGGATTAATAGCCTACTGAATTATATCGCTGTCACTGTGAGACTGTTATTTTTTGCATGAGATTATCATTGAAGTACTTAAGAGATATGATTATTTTTCCAAAATATACAGAAAAGGATGTCATTATCTAATATTATCCGATAAAGAAAGGAACTTATCCTGTGGAAATCAGTGTCGATAAAGTTTTAGAAAAAGTGCATTATAAAGGGTAGTTGAAGTATGTTTCATAACAGGCTTCAAGTTTTATAAAAGCGTTATTAGTTTAAATGGAGCTCGAGAACTGCATACATTTTTCAACTTTCAACTGCTCACGTTACTAGCAATAATTTGAGACGTTTTGAACTAAACTGGTTCAACTAAAAAATAAGTACACCGATACTACATACTACAATCTCTTAATCCAGCGGCTTTGGCGTAGTGGTTAGAGATCAAGTCATCTACGCTAAGGTTCTTCATGAGATCAAATCCTAGTCATGGCATACATAGTACACTTTCTGTGGTCTGGTGGTTTTGGCATTTGTAAAATGCTAGCGTTGCTTCTAAAAATGTAAGCTTAGAGTTAATGAAAGAAGATCTCTTCAAATAAACATAAATTTTCACTGAGATCCTATGTGTGTGTGAAAAAAGTCTGAGCATATTTTAAACAAAAAAAAATCTCAGGATAATTTTACAAAATGCAAAATTACTCTTCATATTGGTTCAATTATCATTTTTTTCATAGTCTTGAACACATCATATCTTTTCATAGCGATTTTTTTGCCAATGCTTCTAAGTTTGTGTACATTGAGTTTGTTTATTATGGACCAATTTTATTTCAAATTTTTAAGGCTCACTGATTAGATATTTTTAGGTAACAATTTTTTTATCTCTTTTTTCCAATCCTTATTAGTTTTATTCCGTGAAATTTCATATAACATATCATGACAATTCAAGTCTTCTTTACGATAATATTCATCTTTGAGGTAAAATTAAAAAAAAAGCGAACTCAAATTCAGTATAAAAACTCATTTCAAAATTATACCACAGCAGTTGAAGTATCAGAGCTGGAATTACAAAAGACATTATTTGTCGAATTCCGTGCTATTTTATCTAAAAAAATTAAAACTCTACATCTGAAGAATTCAGTTTTATTACATTAAAAAATTGAAATTTAACGCATCTATTTCTTCATTTATCTAAACGAGATGAAACAATTTTTCTAGCAGAATCCAGAACACAGAAAACAACATACTGAACTTTGAAATAAGCTCTAAGATTTAAATTTTGCGTTGTGCTGTACGAATTTACGAACAAACATATTAATGGGGCGAAATCAGGAACTTCAGGAACAATCCATTCATGAAAATGAAAAAAAGATTTGAAGATTAAGTTTTCAAAAACAAAAATCTTAAACGTGATAGGAGATGAAAATAAAGTATTTTAAGTAGTTTATTGAACAAATATTCTACACTTTTTTGTGGAGAACTTCTGCATGCATAAATGAAAATTTAATAAATTTTCAGTGAAACTATCAACTAGTTAGGGGATGTAAACCTGTGGCTTGTTAGTTCACTATCAAATACTAAATACATATTTTACGAAAAAAATATTAAAAAATCGTGTTATACCGATAATTGAATCTTGTGACAAGTAACACAGATTTTTATAAGCCCAGAAGAAAAGCTTTTAAGATTGCATCCGTTTTAAGATTCCATCGCTAAAATAAATAAAATTTTCAAAAGAAAAACATTATGATTATGTGGGTCGAATCAGACTCTCTCAAACTCGATCCAAATTAAAGAGTTTAGTTTGAAATTTGGCTCTCAAATCCATTTTTTTAAAATAACTTCCATAATTCAAATCTTGCCGATACTCTTTTAAAATAATTTTTTATTTAAAAAAACTTGCATAATAACTTAAAATTTGTAATTTTCAACTAAATGGTGTTATTTACATCGATTTTTAATTAATCATTTGGTATTTTGAATTTGAATTAACAAATAAAATATATTTTGCTCTTTGTTTTTCTGAACGTAATAGTCATTCTGATATTTATTCTTAGTTGTAAAACTTATTTACGAGCTGAATCTGAATCTGAATTAATATTAATTCTCGATCTTGAATTTTTCATCTGTCTTCGAAATTCAATTTTTTGAAAATATTTCCGAAATTCTAAACGATTTCTGAAATGTACAAAAAAAAAAAACCATTTCTGACTCTTAATTCCAGATCAGAATTTTTAATATGAGCCGAGCATTGAAATTTATTTCAGAGCCCTCAATCATGAATCTATAATTTAATTTCTGATTTTTTGGGTTTCAACCTGAATTGATCAATTCGATTATTTATTTTTAACTCGACTGGTAAAACTGAATAAAAAAATGAATCTTAAAAGATGAATCTTATCTGATTCTGATTTTTCAATTATGGATCGCCGGTTTGAAGCTTAAATTCTGCATAAAAATGAAGTTTAAGATCTTTTTATCTGAAAATGAGATATATACTCATGATGGTTTCTTATTATTTTTCATAGGTATTTGAATTTTTTTATCTAAATATTGTAAAGGCATCTTACCTGACTTCCTTAAATCGTGAATCAAATTTCCAACAAAATACAAAATTAAATTTGAAGCAGGATTTCAAAACAGCTTTTCATCTTTCATTTCTAATAATGATTCGAACCGAAAATCTAGAAACCTAAACTTGATATGGGATCCAAAATATGACAACAGAATTTCAATTTTGATTTCATGATATCTAACCAGAACCTCCGAAATGAGTTTAATCTTATTCAAAATTTAATAATCAGATCTGGATTTGTGTCACCGAGTACCGAGTGAGAAAATTTTTGAAATTTTTTTGCAAAATTCTAAACTGAGATTAGTTTTCGAGGTTTCGAGGTCAGTTTTGAGTCATGATTCAGACTAACCTTATTCAGTCATCAAAACTTGGTTAAGAATTTAAAATTTTTTATGTAGAGTAGAAAACCTCGCTTTCTTTTCTGGACTCTCATAGGGAGGTTTGACACCCAAATCCCCCCCCCCCCCCCCCTCTTCTTATGGCCATGCCTCATAAGCAAAGTTGCCGAAAAAAATTCTGTTTTTTTGAGAAAAAAAAATCTGAATTTCTGTCCCGATCAGGAGAGCATATCAAAATAATAACTCAAACGTATCTCACCAAGATATTTACATATGATTCAGTTATAATTAAGTACTCCAAATTTTCGATTTTAAGTTTCTCCAATTTGAATTATATCTTATTCTGATTGACAAACTTGAATGGGGTTGAGCTCATATTCATTGATCAAGATTTTTTTTCGGATTGTCCTAAAATAAAATGATTATATCTTATTTTGATATACGTTCAACTTTTTCTGAAACACGGACATCGAAGTCAACGGCTCAAACCTTACATTAACGAGTTTCGCTCAACAGATTCATTAAATTGAATCAAATTTTTGGGAAACCAAAAATGGGGCATGGTTTTATCCAATAATGGGGTTTATTGACCTTCCACTAGAAAATTTTCTCGAAGCACTCATATCTTGATAAGTTATAATTTTGATATAATTTGTTCTGTCCAATATCAAACTATGCTATCTAAACGAGATATTATCTTGATAGGAGCATATCAAAAACTGATATAATTTAGCTATGATCGCATAGATTTTTTGATATAATTTGAGATATTTTAACATCCTACGAGTACTAAATTATAACTCATCCAGATAGGAAAAAATTGAATATCAAAATATCTCATCTTGATATAATTTAGTTTTTTTCTTCTGATCGGGGTGATTTTACCCAAAAATTCTGTGATGGTTTTCTGTGATGCTATTTCTATTATTTTCATTGAAAATTCATGACAAATTGTTTCTTATCATACTTTTTTTTTTATTAAAAGCAAGAAGTATAAATTTTTTATTGGCCAAAAAAACTAAAATTTTGGTAATACATTAGAAATTCAAAAATTCTGTGAAGTCTGTGAATATTTCAGAATTCTGTGTTCTGTGACACAGATTCTGTGATGAAAATTTGCTCAAAATTCTGTGACATTACATATTTTTCTGAGATTTCGGCAACCTTGCTCATAAGCATTCTAGATTGTCCGGTTTTAATGGGGTTTGCACGAATTTTCGAAAATTGGGAAATGCACGGTCCTGTCCGGTTGCCTGAATATCTAAAAAAACCTAGTTTTCTCCCGTGTTCGGGCTCGGCCGATGGGGGGTTCGGAATTCGAGGGTTTTCTTCCCGTCTCTAAGTCGACGGCATCCACTAGCAGCAGGAATCCGGGTAAGTCGCCTACACTTAACACACAGCAGCTGATTCACCCGATGGGGGAAGAATTTTGTTTGCACTTCGGTGTACTTTGTATGGGTATCACGGTGCAACTTGATGCAACTATTTTGCCACCACTTAACTAGACCCGATTTCGGATAAACTTGAGATAAGTCGCTTGGTTGGACTTTAGATAAGTACTTTATTGGAACGAAGTGAAAGATCCGTGCGTTCGATTCAATGTTATTTTCTATTCTAACAACTAAAATGGCTTACATTCTATTGTGTGAGTCTCTCTCGGCGAAAGTTCTTATGTTGCGAGAGAGTACATATTAATGCTAGGGTACGTGTACAGAAAGTGGTGTTTGCGAGCAAATGGATTAAAGTGTCAAGTGAACATAAAACTAGACACATATTACAAACAAAAACTTAGATGCTATTTCCTGATCGGTACAGTACCGATCATTCCGGCCACCTTGAAACTGCTGTTTCAACCAATTTCGGACCAATTGATTGCGGGCTCATCAGTCGGTTGGACCATGCGACACGGTTGGGCCAGGGTACACGGTTGGACCAAGAGACACGATTGGACCCGACATGAACCATCTTTGCGTCGGAAAGGCAGCTGTTCACTACTTCGGCTGGATTCGAAGGCACAACTGGCACGTCGCACATCGAGGAACCTGCTTCGTCTCAACTTAGGCACTGGTGCAGAATCTGTGGACGACAAAAGAGACCCGGTAGAACGAACGGCGTAGAGTAAGGTTAGAGGAACGCTAATCACCTGTTAGCGCCCCTTTAGCGCGTTGAGCAACGTTCGGTGTGCTCTACCGGTCTTAGAAGATTCGGCTTCTGACGTGGCTTGGTGCATGGCGATGAATGCTCGGTGACGATATAGCAATAATGTAGGAAAGGATCTGTAATCGACAAAGAACCGGTAGATCGAACAAGAAAATGTGACAATTTGGAACGCTAATCACCTATTAGCGCTCGACATGCGCAGTGAGTCACATTCGGCGTGCTCTGCCGGTCTTTTTAGATTGATCTCGATGAAAATACCGCAAATGGGTGAAATTAGTAGAACATGGATCTGTAAGCAACAAAGACCCGGTAGATCGAACGGTTGGAGTAAAGTTATAGGAACGCTAATCACCTTTTAGCGCTCTATAAGCGCGTTGAGCACGTTCGGCGTGCTCTACCGGTCTTTGTAGCTTGTACTAGTTGTCGGGGGTTGTCACGTTGACCTGTTGACTGCTGGCGGTGAATAAGATGACAATCTCGCTTGGCTGACTGAATGACTCCATCTCGACCTTGATGAAGTCTTGTAGAGCGATCGAGTGGCCGTGAGATGGCGGAACAGGGCCAGTTTTCCAATAACGACGATTGCCATGCAGGGTTTTCGGGGAAGTTGGAGGAATGTAGATACCTGGACAGTTCACTAGCTGTGATGTGCACTTCCGGAACGCGTCTCCTACTGAGCCCATCAGTATCCTTCTGGATAGCAGTTAACCGATTAGCAGCAATAGTTCTCCAACGATGTCGTGGCGGCTTTGGTATGCGGAATTCCGTTGGCAGGACAGGTGCGCATAACCCCAGACAGGTAACTGACGGCTGCTTGGCTAAAGGGACAAAGTAGCAGCAGGATTCACAGGCAGCGTCTTCTCCTTTGTCGTTGACCTTAGCGGCGCTTGAAGGCGTGTTGGACAGCTGACTGTGTTGAGCGACGGAACCGACGAGCAGCGTATCGTTGAGCGCGTATCTTGAATTGGGCTCACAGGATGCGTCGAATACCACGCGTTCATTGGTGGTTTTGCTGGCTTCCTTGAGCACCGGGTGATGTGGCAGATAGCAGTGTGGTTTGTCGTCAACAGAATCGATGCGGTGCCTTTTTCCGGGCTGAGCGTGACTTCCAGGGATTTTGTGGTGTGCATTTCTGGTGGAGTTACGTTGTGTGGCCTTCGTGTTCGAATCTCCAAGGGTGGTTTTAGGATTATTGGGCCGGGAATGGCGGGCGACGGATCCTTTTTCGTGGATTTGAGTGGTGGAGGGTTCAGCTTCCGTTCTCAGGCTCCCATCGGCGGTTTCCATTGGCCGGAACTCCCCAGGGATCGTTTCTCGGGTTTGATCAACGGTGGAGAGGAAGCACGCTCGCGGTGCGGTGGTGGAGCTGGAATCCACTATGCCAGAAACTGTCCAGCCAAAGAGGGTGTCCACCAAAAACGGAGAATTATCACCAAGAGAGTGGCGTACGCCTGTGTGGAACTCGTGGTAACATTCTCCACCGATGATTATGTCGATTGTTGCTGGAACGTGGAACTGAGGATCCGCCAATGGAACCTTTGGCATTTTCCAGGCAGTTGTATCGATCGGGGATGTGGGAAGATGGGAGGTTGGCTTCTTCATGACGAGGAAATCGAGTGTGGTGGAGAAGTCGCTGTTCCTGGATATGATCTTGGCAGCTAACTTGTGCTTGATACGCTTGACTGACTCTCCAATTCCGGCAACTGCGATGTCCACGGGACTTTGACGGGTGGCGAGCTCGTTCGCCAGCTTCTTGGTGATGAAATTTGACATCGCTGCAGAATCAAGTAGAGCTCGTGCTTGGATCTTCCTGCCGTATCGGTCGACTACTAACAGCGAGACTGTCTCCAAGAGAACGGTTGAATCAGAATGCACGGAAAGATTTACTGTTGGGGGGCTAAGCAATCTACTGGGGCCTGGATTCGCTTGTACGGGATGTGGTTCCTCAGTAGAGAGTTGCTCTAGATGTGATATTTGGTGGTCGTGCAACATGGTGTGGTGTTTTGCTTGACAAATCCTGCACAGAAACTTAGATTTGCAGGATGTTGCCCGGTGGTTTGCGCGAAAGCAATTCCAGCAAAGACTGTGCTGTGTCACAAACTCTCGCCGTTGGGAGCTTGATAGGTTCGAAAATGCTGGACATTGGTGAAGCGGATGTGTTCTCAAACAACAGTGGCATGGCGAAGTACTGGATTGAGTTTCGGACGTAGCTGTGTTCACGACAGATCGGATGGGAACTGGTTTCTTCGTGATTTGTCCGGCCACCTTGAAAACGGTGGGCACTGAGGAACGATGCTGGAGATCGCTGTCCACGGATTTCAACATCCGGACCTGGTGGATGAGAAACTCGATGAGCTCGTCGTATTTCACCTCGTCCTTCTGTCGAGTATCTTGCTCCCATGCACGAATCGTCGCCGAATCCAACTTGTTTGACAGGATGAAGATGAGCGGAGTGTCCCAATGCTCGATCGGTTCGCCTAACTTCCCCAGAGCCTTAACGTGTCGCTGGAAATCATCAACCAGTGTGTTGAGGTCTTGGGCTGACTCATACTGGATCGGTGGAAGGTTGTACAGGCCTCGAAACAGCTCCTTTCTGAGGAATCGCTTGTTATCGTAACGCTTCTTAAGCGCGTCCCACGTCGACGAATAATTATCGGCTTGGATATCCACAGACTCGAACGGTTTTCTTGCCTCTCCTTCCAACGACTGCAACAGATACTGCAGCTTGTTGACGATCGGTATGTCCTCGTTGCAGTGGATCATCGAGAGAAAGTTATCACGGAATGAGATCCAGCGCGATTCATCTCCACTAAACTTCGGCAAATCGATTTTTGGCAGACGATGATGAAAGCTGGAAGACATGCTATGAGAAGCCGATGCGTGGATGATCGTCGAACTCAACGGATGCTCCCTACTCTCCAGTTTGGACAGCAAAAAACCCTTCGCCCTGCAGAATCGATCCTCAAAATCAGCACGGAATTCCAGGTGTGTTTCAAACCGTTCTTCGCTGTCACCCATCTCGATGTCGTTCTGCACGTTCAAGAAGAGTTCGTTGCACTTGTTGAGCGCCTCCAAACGTACCGCAACCTGGCAACAATCCCGTTCATAGGTGAAATCCGCTACGAACTTCTCCACCACATCTCGTTCAGCACACGCTCGTCGTCTCGTCAGAAGGTCCGCTGCTAACTTTTTCTCCGCCTTGCTAGCCATCACTCAACACCACTCAAATCACACTTAAAAACACCAAAACGACCGTAAATGCCACCAATGATTGACTTTTCGGATGTGTTTTATAAATAAAAATCGCCAAAATATTTTTATTTAGTGTATGTTGCTATCCTTTTGAGCGGTATTGTAGTCAGCAACTTGTATTTACGTAACCCAGCAATGTTACAATCGCCACAAAATAAACAGGCAAAGGGATTTTGATTTTTTCCAAAAATCCAATTTTTTAAGTGACGCTATACTTTTGTACGATACTGTTGTCTAGCCACTTGCCTCTATGGGTCTCGCTATAATGCTTCACAGTGTCTCAGTGACCACTGGAAGTGAATTCCAATTTTTCCAAAAACTTTCAAATTTGTAAGTGCCGATATAATTTTGACCGACACTGTAAAGTGCACCACCCTAAATGCACTTGCAATTCGCCGTAGAACTGACTTTTAGTCACAAAATGCAATTTCGTAAAAAAAAAGTTATTTAATTTTTACTTGTTTCTAAACTTTTGCACTGTACTGTGTTGTAAAACTTTTGTACTGAAGTGTAATTCGCAGTTTGTTTTGATCCACAATCAATCATCAAATTCTATTGCAAGTGCCGTATCGAACAATTTGTATAGTGATATCGGTGCGATTTTCGCTGGCCAAGTGAATAATTAGGCCGTAATAGTTTATCCACGGTGAGAAAATCACAAGTTGGCCTACCTTGGGTGTGGATTTGCTACAAACCACAACTGCTATGGCGCTCGGAAGATGGCGATTGATGATCTCCTCTGCTGGTCCAGATGAGCTTACTGTCCTCGAATCCGGCTTCGAAGGACCAAATGTTCGGGCTCGGCCGATGGGGGGTTCGGAATTCGAGGGTTTTCTTCCCGTCTCTAAGTCGACGGCATCCACTAGCAGCAGGAATCCGGGTAAGTCGCCTACACTTAACACACAGCAGCTGATTCACCCGATGGGGGAAGAATTTTGTTTGCACTTCGGTGTACTTTGTATGGGTATCACGGTGCAACTTGATGCAACTATTTTGCCACCACTTAACTAGACCCGATTTCGGATAAACTTGAGATAAGTCGCTTGGTTGGACTTTAGATAAGTACTTTATTGGAACGAAGTGAAAGATCCGTGCGTTCGATTCAATGTTATTTTCTATTCTAACAACTAAAATGGCTTACATTCTATTGTGTGAGTCTCTCTCGGCGAAAGTTCTTATGTTGCGAGAGAGTACATATTAATGCTAGGGTACGTGTACAGAAAGTGGTGTTTGCGAGCAAATGGATTAAAGTGTCAAGTGAACATAAAACTAGACACATATTACAAACAAAAACTTAGATGCTATTTCCTGATCGGTACAGTACCGATCACTCCCGGATTATTTTTAATTTTTGCGAAATTCCAAATTCTCAACTTGTTTAAGCAAAATAAATACACATTTATTTTAAGAATTTTGAGATAAGATTTGAACGCCGCTGACTCGCTTTTTTTTCTTAACTTTTTATTGCAAATACCTAACTTTTGTATGGATTTGCCCGGCTATTGCCCGGTTATGAGTTTGAAATTCAGAAACCCAATGTCGTTATTTGGCTTGGATACGTACCAAACAAAACTGGAAAGCTTACTCATGACATAAAGAGTTAAAAAACTATGAATTGAGAATTTCAAATAAAAGTTTGACAACTGTTAAAACTTGAATTGAGAATAAACGAAAATTCCAATTTCTAAAATCTATTTGAAAACTTAATCTCAGACTAAATACTTGTAATGAATAACTAACTTAATTGACCTTTATAATGCAATCGATGCAGTTTTTTATAATTAAATTGCATGTATTTGCAGTAAACCTTGAGTCTTTTAATACGTTTAAAATTTCAAGTGTTTATGCTTGCAGCCAAAATTTGCCAAAAGCAAACAAATTTTGAACAAAGTTTTAAAAACGGACATTTTTTTCATTTTTGATCAAGAGTGAATCAACATGGATTTATGTTTTAATTTTTGTTTCGAAACTTTAAAAGTGTCCTTGAACTGATATTGTCAGTTAAAATTCACTGTTCCTTTATTACTTGTCAAAAAAACATAAAACTTTAGATTTGAACTGGTAAAACCACTTTTTTTTCCAGTAATCAAGATTTAGCAAGCATGAACGAATAATTTACAGTGTATAGAATTGCATTCATTGTTCAATTAGACGCACAATACTCAAGAATCACAGGTGACATAATATAAGATTTTTAATTTTCTAGATGCCGAATTCTGAAGACACGTTCGCTTGACGTCATGGATTTTTGAAGTTCTAAATTTGAAACGACATTTGTAGCCAGTTGCCAGAAGCAAAATTTTGAAGAAAATCCATGTACTTATTCACAAACAGATTTTAAAGAAAGAGTTAGGAAAAAAAATTAATGGTTTTAACATTATTTTTGTGGAACTTATATTCACTGATATTTTTTTCAATTAAAAAAAAACAATAACACTTTAATGTAGCTCTTTCAAATTCAACTGTCAACTGGTTTTTGAGATATCGTCCAATACTGAAGGTCATTGAATAAATTTTTTGGGCAGAATGGCAAAAAATTCTGGAAACTTCCATTGGAAGACTCAAAACAACTGGAAATCAACTATTCGACCAAAGTTCGTATGGTAAATCGTTTAAGAAGTCCTAGAGGATTTAACAGTGAGCTTATTTATTCTTATTTTCACTATCCAAGAAGTGAAGATGATTGATTCCATGAAGGTAGGGAATATTCGAGGTTTTATGAGGCGCAAATGAAAAATTTCGATTGGGGAAGTGACGGAAAACATTTTTTTAGTTCATCGAGCTGATTGAAAAACAGGTCTGACTTCATTTCTGCAAAGTATAAAAGCTGCCCGTCGTTAAAATAAACAAAATACGGTGGTCAAATCGTGCGCAAAATATTGGAAACGCTAGCGGGGAGATATTTTGAAAAATTCCTCAGCTACAGCAAAATTAATTCTTTAGCGGTCACCTGGCAGGTTTCCACCCAGAAACTTTTCGTTGACAAGACTCGCCTGGATGTTCCGGAGATAATCAAGAAACAATTAAAAATTGATGTCTAGCACTTGAGGTAGATCTGTGAAAGCTACAAATCAGTCAGTGTTACATAACTATTGACACAATGAATGGCTAAATGTACAAAAATGGTTGCCTCCAAATCACACAAAAACAGAGGTGGAGTGATCAAAAGTCAAATATGTTGTGTAGCTTCACTGAAAGTTATTCCAATTTTCATTCATGCATTCGAAAGTAACTCACGAAATAAAGTGTTGCATTTTTTCGAGTACACTCCTTATTGTTTAGTTTCCGAACTCAAATTTTGAAATTATTCAAACTCTTATATTCTGATCAAAATAACGATTACAGGATTTTTCATTTCATAAATGTTAAAAATTTTGTTGTTTAAATATTGTGAAGAAAAAAAAAAAGAACAAAATAGAAGCATTAAGTATTTTCTTTATCTACGAGACTGAGATGCTACAGAATAAAAACAGGGTACAGGAAAAAATGACTATATAGTAGGGTGAACAAAGCTGAAATGTGAACACAACCATGCTAAGAGAATAGAGTGATGAAAACAAAGAAGAGTGTAAAAATATCAGTGGAGAAAATCTCATATCTAGACGATTGAAGGGATATGAGAAGAGAATCAAATCTGAGGCCAGAGTTTCAGATGAGTGAGTACAGAGAAGGCTGAAGAGAGGACAGAGAACAGAAATGAGGCATCAAAAAGATGAAACAGAGAAGAGAGAACAGAGGAGAGAGAACAGAGAAGAGAGAACAGAGAAGAGAGAACAGAGAAGAGAGAACAGAGAAGAGAGAACAGAGAAGAGAGAACAGAAAAGAGAGAACATAGAAGAGAGAACAGAGAAGAGAGTACAGAGAACAGAGAACAGATAAGAGAGAACAGAGAAGAGAGAACAGAGAAGAGAGAACAGATAAGAGAGAACAGAGCAGAGAGAACAGAGAAGAGAGAACAGAGAAGAGAAAACAGAGAAGAGAGAACAGAGAAGAGAGAACAGAGAAGAGAGAACAGAGCAGAGAGAACAGAGAAGAGAGAACAGAGAACAGAGAACAGAGAAGAAAGAAAAGAGCAAAGAAAATAAAAAGAGAAATCAGAGAAAAAGAGAAGAAAATAGAAAGAATATAAAAGAATAGAGAATAAAAAATATGAAAAAAGAAAAAAGGAGCACGGAAATAAAAAGAAAGTATAAAAAAACAAAAAGAAAAAGAAAAGGAATCACAGGTAAAAGACAACAGAGAAAGTAGGAGAACTATAGGACAAATAGATGATACATAAGACTGAAATAAATAAGAGCAGAGATTTCATAAAGCATCAGCTAAAAATTATAAAAAAAAACATATAAAAGATTTTGATTTAAAAATGTTAAACTTGGAATTCGGAATCAACAGTTAATTGCCAGTTGAGCCTTGAGAGTTTATAATTAAAGATTAATAACACTAGTTTACAGCATTTTTGAACTCAGTAAACTGAAGGTCATTTCCAATGTGAAATCGGGCGCTGAATCCGAAAATGAAATTCAAAAAAATCTCAGTAGAACCGTTTTTGAGTTATGCTCCAAATATGAAATTTCGAAAAAATTAAAAAAGTTCTTGTACTTAGATTAAAATATCTCGGACGGTATAACAGTAATTTGAAATCCCTCTTTTGCATATTGAAGGTGAATAAGTTTTCTATCGATCATCTGAACACTGTTTTTGCGTTTGGCCAACAGTATTGTTGATATTAGTGACTTTATGAGAAAAAAAAATTATAAAAAACGCATTTTTTAGAGAAAATATTGTTTCAACGAAAGTTTTAGACTCGATAAAAGCATTTAAAAAATTTGACTTTCTTTTGCGCTTAAATGTCAATTTAAGACAAAGATTTCAAGTGGTTATTTATCAAAATCGGTAGAAAATTGAAGAAGTTATGGCTACTTTACCATAACTGAAATTTTTGGAGTTTTTAATAATTTAACAAACCGCAGTACACTTATCATAGTATAGGAAGAATGAAACATGATTAATCTCACTCGTTCCAAGTCAAAATTATTTATTAGCTTACCAGAAGGTCACATGCCAAGTTTCAGGAAGATCTGACCATAGGGAGGGGTTGCTTGAGTCTCAAACGTGAATAAAATATTGAGGTATTTTGCCCGGAAGTAACGAAAAATACTGGTTTTTCATCAATAACTTTTTTCTTCACTAGCTGATTGTTTTTTATGGTTGATTTTATTAAAGCCTAAGTTGAGACAAATATTTCACCCGAAGACTGTAGTTCGATTGGATTTGAAACAGAAAAGTTATTGCGGCTCAAAGATTCTATTTTGGTCGAAAATTGTCGTATAAAACGCAATGCGTAAAAAGTACTCATTGCGTGTTGGACAAAATTTGCGCAATAACTTTTCTGTTTCAAATCCAATCGAGTTACAGTCTTGGGGTGAAATATTTGTCTCAACTTAGGCTTTAATAAAATCAACCACAAAAAACAATCAGCTAGTGAAGAAAAAAGTTATTGATGAAAAACCAGTATTTTTCGTTACTTCCGGGCAAAATACCTCAAAATTTTATTCACGTTTGAGACTCAAGCAACCCCTCCCTATGGTCAGATCTTCCTGAAACTTGGCATGTGACCTTCTGGTAAGCTAATAAATAATTTTGACTTGGAGCGAGTGAGATTTATCATGTTTCATTCTTCCTATACTATGATAAGTGTACTGCGGTTTGTTAAATTATTAAAAACTCCAAAAATTTCAGTTATGGTAAAGTAGCCATAACTTCTTCAATTTTCAACCGATTTTGATAAATAACCACTTGAAATCTTTGTCTTAAATTGACATTTAAGCGCAAAAGAAAGTCAAATTTTTTAAATGCTTTCATCGAGTCTAAAACTTTCGTTGAAACAAAATTTTCTCTTAAAAATGTGTTTTTTATAATTTTTTTTCTTATAAAGTCACTAATATCAACAATATTGTTGGCCAAACGCAAAAACAGTGTTCAGATGATCGATAGAAAACTTATTCACCTTTAATATGCAAAAGAGGGATTTCCAATTACTTTTATGCCGTCCGAGATATTTTAATCTAAGTACAAGAACTTTTTTAATTTTTTCGAAATTTCATATTCGGAGCATAACTCAAAAACGGTTCTACTGAGATTTTTTTGAATTTCATTTTCGGATTCAGCGCCCGATTTTACATTAAAAATGTTGGTCAGTTAATCAAGTTCACGATTTTTTTAAAATTTTGTAAACTAGTGTAATTGTACATTCAAAAATGCCCACTCAACGAATGTGGACATTTGAGGATTTCAAATTGAGAATTAAGACACAATAAGTGAGAATTGAGTAGTAAGAACTGAGAATAGAGGATTGAGGATAGAGAATTGTTGCTTATGAATGGAACGACTGTTAAGGTTGATTTTTTTAAAGGATTTTTTACAGCTATCAGTCTCGGATTTTTCTAAGTAAAAACGATTGTTTTTACCACTGTTTTTAATGCTTGAAAACAGTCGTTTTTACATAAAAAATCCAAGACTGAGAGGCGTTAAAATCCTTCACAAACATTAAATTACACCAACACAAATTAATGAACGCCATATTTAAAATCAACTCGAAAGCCAAAACAGTTCACAGTGCGAAGTTCCGATGCAGAACATTGTAAAACCACACAATATTCAACAGACAAATGAATATTCTACGAAATTTCGTCACCAGCAAGTCTCACCAAAGTTTAAAATACATAAAACATAAAATTTTAACAAGCATAAATTAGCAATAAACTTTAGCCCCTGATGAAGATCAGATAAGGATAGAAACGTTGGAGTTAAAAACAATCATTTTTATTTAAAAATTCGAGACTGATAGCAGTTAAGAATCCTTAAAAAAAACAACCAAAACAGTCGTTCCTTTCATAAAAAATCGTGGATTGAGAATTAAGAATTGAGAATTGAGAGTTGAGAATTATACTTGTCTAGTGAGAGTAACGAATTGAAATTGATAATTGGAGTTTGAAATTAAGCATTGAAGAATTGAGAATTGATTCTGAATAAAGAATCTAAAATTATGAGTTAAGAATTGAGATTTTAGAATTGAGATTTTAGAATTGAGATTTGAGATTTAAGATTTAAGATTTAAGATTTGAGATTTGAGATTTGAGACTTGAGATTTTAGATTTGAGATTTGAGAGCTAATATTTGAGAATCGGGATTGAGAGTTGAGGGTTTATAATTGATAATTGATATTTTTTCTGAAAGTTAATAGTTGAGCCTTGAGAATAGATGATAGGGAGTGGAAAGTTCTGATTTGAGATTTGAGATTTTAGATTTGAGAATTGAGATTCTAGATATGAGATTTAAGATTTGAGATTTGAGATTCGAGATTTGAGATTTGAGATTTGAGATTTGAGATTTGAGATTTGAGATTTGAGATTTGAAATTTGAGATTTGAGATTTGAGATTTGATATTTGAGATTTGAGATTTGAGATTTGGGATTTGAGATTTGAGATTTGGGATTTGAGATTTGAGATTTGAGATTTGAGATTTGAGATTTGAGATTTGAGATTTGAGATTTGAGATTTGAGATTTGAGATTTGAGATTTGAGATTTGAGATTTGAGATTTGAAATTTGAGATTTGAGATTTGAGATTTGAGATTTGAGATTAAAGATTTGAGATTTTTTTTCAGATTTGAGATTTGAGAGTTAATATTTGAGAATCGGGATTGAGAGTTGAGGGTTTATAGTTGATAATTGATTTTTTTTTTCTAATAGTTAATAGTTGAGCCTTGAGAAATGATGATAGAGATGATTTGAGAATTGAGAATTGAGATTTGAGATTTGACATTTGAGATTTGAGATTTGAGATTTGAGATCTGCGATTTGAAATTTGAGATTTGAGATTTGAGATTTGAGATTTGAGATTTGAGATTTGAGATTTGAGATTTGAGATTTGAGATTTGAGATTTGAGATTTGAGATTTGAGATTTAAGATTTGAGATTTGAGATTTGAGATTTGAGATTTGAGATTTGAGATTTGAGATTTGAAATTTGAGATTTGAGATTTGAGATTTGAGATTTGAGATTTGAGATTTGAGATTTGAGTTTTGAGTTTTGAGATTTGAGATTTGAGATTTGAGTTTTGAGAGTTGAGATTTGAGATTTGAGATTTCAGAATTGAGATTTGAGATTTGAGATTTGAGATTTTAGATTTGGGATTTAAGATCTGAGATCTGAGATTTTAGATTTGGGTATGAGATCTGGGATCTGAGACTTTAGATTTGGGATTTGAGATTTGAGATTTGAAATTTGAGATTTGAGATCTGAGATTTTAGATTTGGGATTTAAGATCTGAGATTTTAGATTTGGGATTTGAGATTTGAGATTTGAGATTTGAGATATGAGATTTGAGAGTTGAGAATTGAGAGTTAAGATTTGAGAATCAGGAGTTGAGAGTTGAGGATTTATAGTTGATAATCGATTTTTTTTCTGATAGTTCATAATTGAGACTTGAGAATTGATGATAGGGAGTTGAGAGTTCTGAATTGAGAATTGAGATTTAAGATTTGAGGTAGATCCGAGATGTGGAAATCCAAAATTTGGGACCTCAAATGCAAGGATTAAAAATCTATAACGCAGAGTTCAAATTCAAAATTCAGGTGTTTTTTTGTTTTGTTTCAAGCGTCACTTATATTCAATTGGGTTAAAAACTTTTGATAGTTGCTTGCAATAACAAGAAGCGTAGAAGAATAATCTTAATTTTTACGACTTCCCAAAAAGCCAATTAGCCCAAACCGCTGAATGGAACACGACTCATCCGATTCAATGCTAATTTCAATCGAGCCGCAATCTTGAAAACAAGGAAAAATTCAACCAGAAAAAATTCTCTCAAAACATTCTCGTCGATCCCGATCTTTCCGGACAGTAACAATTTACAACCACTTGTTAAAAAGGGGGAATAGTGGCCATTTTCTCGGATCCAATCTGATTGCTGCTTTTTATGAAGTGTTAAATTGTTTACAAACAATTGGCTGAGAACTTGTTGCGACTATTAGCGACTGACCAAGGAATGGCGACGTGCCGGTGCCGGTTTATTACTTGGGATTTTTTTTAAACTCCAGCCCACTTGACAAGAGACAACAAACCCGAGCAACGATTTCTTAATAATCTGATTCCACTGTGGCTGGCTAGCGACTTCCGGTCGTTCTTTTTCTTCCTACCTTCCCCAAGCAAGATCTAATCCATAAGAGAGCGTTTCTTTCGGGCTACTCGAGATGACCACTAGAGCTGCAGCTTTAAAAAAAATTCCCACGATTAGATCTTTCTTGGAGGAGATCATCGTGTTTGGTGGAGAATTTGTTCGTGTGGCGTTCCGGGAACCGGTTTTCATTAATAACATTTTTTTTCGATTTTACCCCCCTTAGAACCTTCAACGAGAGATATTGTAGTCCAAAATTAACCTGCTTCATTCAGAGGTTCTTGAGAACCCCTCCAATCAAATCTTTAGGGGGGAAATTTTACCGCCCAGGTGCGAATTATAGCAGATCCGGAAAATTAGAACCAAGTAAATGTTTATGGCGCTTGTCAACATTGTAAAGCTGCCGAAAATTTCGATTCCCCCCTTAAAAAAAGTGCCATTGGAGCATTTCAGTCTCGTATAATTCGATTTAATCATGTTTCATTATGGCGGCACCCTGTTGGGCTTTAAATCATGCAGTTTTACGACTTTTTTTTCAGCTCTCCCTCTGAATAAGTTTTGATGCGACGATCATTTGAAATTGTCACTTTGTTTTTGGTTTGGAATCGCGAAGCGAGATAAATGGAACATATGAAGGTGCCTGGGAATTATGACTTGATATGTGAGAAAAATATTACACATAAAAACTGAATACAAAATATTAGATTTAGATTTATTTTTTATGATTTCAGATTCTTAAGATTTCAGATTTTATATTAAGGTTTCGAAAAATTAGACCTAAAATTCCGATACTAGGTATTTGATCCTCAGTTCCAATTTCAAAGGGACCATTTGCAAATGGTCATAAAATGGTCGAAGTTTGAGTATTCGCACCAAAAGATCATCTTATCGACGATGGATCTTTGTTGATCTTTGCTTGTCCGTGATGTGCTGGAGCCTTAATTTGGGTTCCAGTCGTTAAATTTTTCCCCCTAATTGAAGAACTGAAATGCCGACATGCTTTGAAGTGTTGATTTTCGAGGTTTATTGACATCCTTAAAATTTGCTTGTCCGGACCACGACGATGATCCAATGCAAGAAATTTAGCGCCAAATTGGCTAAAGAATGTTGTGTAGATCCTGAAGTGACCTTGCATGTAATTTGAAACTGCTTCATGAGGGTTATTTATCATTTGGGCGTTTTTTTTAGTCAAGCTTACAGCAACAGAATTGAAATGACTTTACGACTGATAAAATAAAAATCGTGGTTCTGATCCTTTTTTTTAATAGAAATGCAACTTAATCCTGTTGGTTCAAAATTAACCATTGACGCAAAATAACAGCTTTGACAAATTGTTTTATGGCTTCGTGTTCGAGAAATTTAGGCAAATTAAACCCACGACAGAATTGGAATGAAATTGATATTTAGTCGGGTAGGACAAATGTGGTTTCTGTGTTTTTTTTATTCTGATACAAACTAGCAATTTGTTTGAGTGTTTTTGGCAACTTGTCAAACCACAACTCATGCGATGAATAATCTTAATCAAAAAGTTGGCTTCTCATTATTGATTTCTCTATACGGATGAATATTTTGAGGCATTTTGATTTTATTGCAAATTGCAGCCGATCAAATTTAAATCTTATCTCTGGGTTTTTGATCGACTGTTTAAAGCTTTGTTCTTTTAGAAATGGGACACTTTCTTTTGATTATAGCTACGTTTCTTGTGATCGGACATGAAATATTTTGACAGCGTTGTGTTGATTATGGAATGTACTATTCTTCCTATTTTTGCCAGAATTTCAACATTTCAGCGTTCCAGAAATATTTACCATACACGATAAGAAGCTTAAAAGAATTGTGCACAATTTCCTTAAAATCATTCAATAATCAATTAAGAATGTAACAAAACTGTTGTTTTTAGAAAAAAAAATCTATGGCTATTGTGGTGAAAAATGGTTGAAATTCTGCCAAGAATGTCGTTTGAAATTTATATTTGCAGACGTTTTGTAAAAAGTATCATGATTGGCAAGTCTCTGCTTCTGTGGTAAGAAACAAATCTTCAAACTTCGAAAGCCTGAAAAAAGTATTCTGGTTTGTTAACTTTACATTCTACGGTTTCAACTAATCGATTTCACATGTATTTGATTTTTATGGTGATCTGTAATGTTTTTGATAGATTTCGTCAGTTCAGCACAAAAATTACCAAATCCAATCAATTTCCAAGCAGATAAATCCACCAACCAAAATGTCCCCTCGTTCTTCTCAATAGGAAAATATTGGTTTATAAAAGAGTGAGAATTGAAGAAAAAGCGTGCAGTCACCTAAAATATTATAAGACGAGGTATCGGAAGGAAAATCTGGCCGATACAAAAAATGAAAATGTGTGCGTTTACAGAAGGGAGTTACCAAGAATAAAATTTAAAAAAAATTCCACAAACAACTTTTTTTTTCAAAATATTTGTAAACTACTTATTAAATCGCAATTTTTTAAAAAGATTCTTTGAATCTTTTTCAAAATTAAGCTCCTTGAAATTAGGATTAAACAATAATTTGTTATTTTGGAAGCAGTAAAAAGTCGCTTAATTGGTCTTGAAAATGCGTGGGAACTTTTCAACGTTTAAATTTATTCAACAGTTTGACACAAAAGTCAGACATAACTAATATGATTAATACATTGAATTGATATTGGATTTCAAGATTTTGGAAAGAATCATAGATTTTTTTTATATATTTTACAACACCATTTGAAGCTAACGTAAGCTTTGTGGAAGGTTCATTACAAATGGAACTCTGTCAAATGTGCTGTGATACCCACTTAACCCTCTGAGAGCCAAGCTTTTTTTGCGCTGAAAAATTTAGAGAAGCTTGCAAATTTCAACTTTTGTCCTACGAAAAACTTCAAAGAAGAGGACTAATTGTTGACAAACTTTTCGTAAAGTGCATAGCCACAGGGCTAGGAAACTTTACTTTCAATGCTTCTTCGGTTGTAGTTTTTGCACAATTCAACCAATTTTTCATAAATCTTGAAACATATTACGACTGACTCACGGCTGACTTTATTTTTTAAAGTTTTTTTTAAAAAGATTATAGCACAAATAACTGAAATATTTCAAATTAAACTTTTATATCTTAAAAAAGTAAATATTGTACATATTTTTCGATTTCTTGTAACTATTCCCTTCCAAACCCTGCCTGTAGACGGGGTTTATGTTGCGTTTTTTTTTGTCCTAATTTAGGATCAATTTTGTTTTTGAAAAAATTAATCCAGAATGCCAATCATTTTTTTAGATTGAAAAACGCTTGGACCAAAATTTCCCAAGGCTTCCAAAATGATAACTTAAAAAAAATAGATCCATTTCCAACTTTTTATGATTTTAAGGGTTTTTTTTAGCTTTACCTTTGGATAACTGCTTGTTGAAAAAAATTCATTAATATAAATTGTTAGATCAGCATATTTTAAACTATTTTACGCAAAAAGTAAGTTAAAATAATGATTGGGTTTGGTTTAATGTCGATTTCAGTAAACCTCGTCGAAAGGCGGGGTTGAGTTTTACAGGGTTGATGAAAAATGTTATCAGGTTTCTCGGAAAAGTTTTATATACTATACAGAGTGCGCCATCAGGATGTATCCGACATCAAACAACTCCGCAAATTTTCAGTCGATATACAAAAATAAACAAGTTTCTGTCAGGACATATATGCCATTTATTCTAAACCAGATTCAGAATGCAACGTCGATGAAATAACCACACCCAATTGAAAATCAAAAATCCGCTATTCCGCGGCATTCTGCATACCTTCGGCCAGAATTTAGGGCTTTATAGTGGTTATTTCAAAACGTTTACCAGCTTGAAGTTCGTAAATTATTTTGGTATGCTGACGTAAATTTTACTTTTGAAATATGTTCACAGTAAAAAGTGTGGTACCGTTAAATTCTGAGAACGTGTAGGACAGTTCAAATCTTCATTTTTTGAGACAATGATTTTAACAGTAAGCACGTACAGTTTTCACAACTAGACGATCATCAAAACACTTGAATTTCAGCGCGTTCTTTTAATCTGTCCCAACCCATAGCAAAAATGGCACTAAATGACGTTTCGAAATTGCGTTTATATGTTGAAACTAGCTGACCCGGTGTGCGTTGCAATACCTTCCAAAAATAAATGAAATTTTATGAAATTATTTAAATTTAGTTTTTTGTAGGTAGCCTAAGTGCTCGGTTTATGCCAAAAACTTGTATGAAGCCCTCCTTTTTCCATCCTATCCGCAAAAAGTGTAAGGAGGTAGGGATCCAATTTTTTCGTAATCAAATACTCTCATATCCAATTTGGTTATATTGGTTGATAAGTTTTAAGCGATACAACAACATTCATATGGAACCCTCTCCGTCCCTCACCCATCCACACTGCAAGGCAGATGAATCTGTAAAATTCCATTGAAACTTATCTTGTACTCAAATACCTTCCCAGGTAAAATATATTTTTTTTTTATTTTGCTTCATTACTTCTATACCAATTGTAATGGACCCCCTCCCCATTTCTTATGTACTCACTGGTAAAAAAAGAAGGTTTTCAAATATTCATACAACCATTTCTCGTACCCAAATGATTTCCCATGTGATATTTGATTCCATTTGTTTGATAAGTTCTTGATTTATGCAAAACAATTTTATGTGAGCCCCCCACTTCCCTAACTTTATCCCCAATTGAAGGATAAAGAGGCTAGAATAAGCACATTACCATTTATCGATTCCAAATGCCTTCCCATATAAATTTTGTTTTCATTTGCTCGATTAGTTCTCGAGTTATGCAAAAAAATTCTAACGGAGCCCCCTCCTCTCCATCAAATCACCTCACTGGGAGGAGGCAGTAGTACCAAATATTCATAGAAACATTCCTCGTAGCTTCTCAAATACCCTATCAAGCGAAATTTGGTTCCATTTGCTGGATAAGATCTCCAGATATAGAAAAAGTTGTATGAGTGCACACTCCCACCTTAAAATTTCCCCACAGGAAGAACAGAAGGTTTTCAAAATATCATAGAAACATTTCTCGTATTCGAATACCCTTCCATGATCGATATGCTTGAAAGTTTTCCAATTATGCTGGAAAATGTAAAGGAGCCCCCTCCCCCTTTCTATCTTTTCACAAAAGAAGAGAAGGGTATCAAACCCTCATAGAACCCTTTATTGTACCCAAATACACTTCCAAGCCAAATTTGATTCTTTTTGCTCGAAAAGTTCTCAAGTTATGCAATTAAAAAATTATAGAAATGTTAGATTTTGAGTAAACACCGTCAATCTTTTATTCATATTTCAAACTTTATTTTGTGTTTTTTCTTCTAGATTTCAGATTTATTTTTATATGTTAACATTCGAAAAAAAGTTTTTTTTTTTTAATTTACGGAAAATAACCAAACACCACATCTTTAATGCGTGTTTTCTCGAAATAATAACCCTTTGGATCAAAAGGCCTTACAATTTCTATAAACTTAGGTTGCTCTCGAGGAATAAGATGTTTCCTAGATGTTGTAGATCTCATAATACAATGCCTTACTTTTGGCGAAAAATTCTTTTAAATGTCTACGAAATTTCCGTGTTTTACAGAATCAATGGAATTCACGATTTTCAATGAAATTGATGTGGCAAAACATCTAAAATGTTGAAATCCTTCGAATATTGTTCAGTTTTTCTAAAAAAGGTAAATACACATTTTTAAAAAAATGTATTTTCAAAGCTCAACCAAATTCTTAACCAACTCTTTAGCTGAAAAAAGCTTATTGTTAAGAATCAGCGCCTCAAATTGAAAACAGTTGTTGAATCTTGACTCTTCAGAAAGGGTAAATTTTGTAAATCTGTGTTAGCAATTGAATTTAGAATAAAATTTTGAAATTTAAATACGATTCATTTTCTTTTATCTTAAAAAATTGTAAAATGTCTTTTCTACGGTATAAGGGTATATAGGGACGATAGTATTGGCGAAAAATTGGCCTCAGCCATAACCTCAAATTTTGATTTGCTGGTGGCCTTAAAAAAAAGAGTAGTTTCTAACTCCTAAACAAACGAATGCAAAATCATTCACTGTTACAAACAAGAAAATTTATGAAAGCCCCGTCTATGTTGACTTTGAAAATAATCGCCTACATGTTCTGATTATTTTAAAAATATCCACATAATTCGCTACATTGTTTAAGTGTGCGATACAGTAAGTAGTTATTTCGTTCAGATAAATGAAGCGTTTAATTTCATATTCGAATAGAAATCTACGGGAAAGTAACAAAGTCTCAGTACTCATGAAAAAGTTTTTCAATAAAATGCAATTAATATAATTTAATCATTTTCCAAATATCAATGCACTTGGCACCCCTGAACACCCAAAAAAATCAAAACACGAAAATCTGTGTATAGCTTTTCCACAGGGCGAGTTTGTCGATATTAGTACCAGATAATCGCGTTTATCGTGCGCCCTTCTCAAAAATCGATTCTGTTCTCCCATGGTTTGAGGTTAGGGCTGAGGCCTCCTGCTGAGGTGGTGTTCGTGTAGAACTGTCAATATATCCTAATAGAAAGTATGTATCTGGGTATGTTGAAACCGCAAAAAAGATTAAAATCTTGATCAGGAAAACTGGGAAAACACCGGAAAAAAACCGGGAAAAAAACGGTAATTCGATTACGGACATCCGCTGGCCACCCTGCAATATCTTGATTAGTTCTCGAGTTATGTAAAAAATTGTAAGGTAGCCCCTCTTCTCCCTTCCTATCTTCCCACTGAAAGCAGGGTGGCCAGCGAACCGGGAAAACCGGGAAATAACCGGGAATTTAAAATAGGACCGGGAAAACCGGGAAAAAACCGGGAATTTTGAAATCAAAACCGGGAAAATAATTTATGGATTACGTTTCCCCATATGAAAACATATTAATTCCTTAAATTCATTCATTTTATAATTACGTAACTTTTTCTCAGAAACTTTACAATCTATAGTCGCTTATTTCAGAATTGTTAGCCATTCGGGAAGACGGGGGAATTCATATTCATGAGGGAAAAGCGGGAAATATATAAAACAAATTGACGCATACATTTGTCGAGTAAATAAACATCGTGGAATCACTCACTTTCAGAATCAGTATTAGGAAAAAAGTGAATGGAATTTACAAAATTTTTAAATTTTGCGGCTTTATAGTTCTGATTTGAATTTATACGTTAAAATCAGACAGTTTTCGATTGAATTCACGTCTTGAAAATGAAATTTAATCTATCATAGGATTGGAATTATTATACAGTCCAGAATTGATGATGTTCGAATCTGCATCAGGAGCTCATTTTTTTGAGATATATTCGTTATGCTGAAGCTAAACTTGAGAAAATTAGCAAAAATCTAACAAACACATTTAAACAGTGGGAGTTAAGAGTCCGACTCAAATATCAAATAAATTTGATGCAAAAATTTAAATGTTGAACGAACGTGTTAATTCAGTTATTCATCCATGAAGACCTAACTCGGTCGACTAATTTTATGAAAAACTTTTTTGTACCAAGGTCTTGGAGGTTGTCTTAAAAAAATTGAAAAATGAGATTTTTTGACGTGACTTTACTTATTTTGAATTGAGTTTACAATACCTTTATCAGAGAATCAAAATTAATCATATCGTTACTTTGAACTTTTATTTGATTGATAAACTATTTTAAAAAATTCTAAAAAAAAAACTAATTTCTTGTTTGTGTTTTATTTACTAGCACACTAATAATTGTCAAAAACAATCAAAATGAAAATTCAAAAATCAAACATTAAACTGCTGAGAAATGACATAACCTCGAAGTATTTATCTTATTTGGTTTTGAACATATTTTCATAGCTCAATTATTACTTTTGAAAATCGGGAATCGTCTCATGCGGGAAAAATACCGTAAACAAAAAATAAATAAAATGCCGCAATTTTATTCTGTCAATTGATAAACGTACAGAAGTCAGAAGATATTACAAAATACTTAGTTTTATGTGATTCTTGTTAACATTTTCCTCTTAAACTAGTAGAATTTTTGAATTGGAAAATCGAATAAAAACATGCATTTTTGAGATAGGACTGAAAATCCAGACTTAAAATTTAGATAAATTTACCAGAATCTAGGTAAATAGATTCAAGCGACTAGAACTTAGTGCATTCAATTTTTTTTTTAAATGTATCCAATCAAAAACATGATTCAGTGTCCAAGATGAGACGGTTCGCAAATAAAATTTCAGGCTTAGCCTGAATTTTTAAAACAGGTTCATCGAAATCTGTTTTAGAACTGTAGAAGTAGAATATCGTAATACCAATCATTAGTAAAATTCAGTATTTCAACTTGAAATTTTAAAAGTATTATTTACATGGCATAGATAAAAATTATAGTTTATCTCATGCAAATAATAAAAATGAAGCATTCTCCCTTATAAGCGAAGATGGTGTGAATGACTGAAAAGAAGGTAACAATTTTCGGTTAAGGTTAGGACAACTAGAATTATTTTCTTACCGTGTTTCCATGACTGTAATTTGAATAACCTTTGCGTTTCAAGATGAGCTAAAAAAATAAAGTCCTTTCACACTTTTACGTTCAACTTTCATAAACATATCTTAATTTTTGGTCAAAAAACCTTATGGATATATGTATTTATTTGCGCATTTTGAAAAACCATGAAATCTCAATCGGGAAAACCGGGAAAAAACCGGGAATTTGAAAATGGAAACTCGCTGGCCACCCTGTGAAAGGGTGATGGGTACCTTATATTCGCTGAAACATTCGTCGTACCCAAATACCACCACATACCAAATTTGATACCATTTGCTTGATTGGTTCTCGAGTTATGCAAACATTTGTCTTTTGTTTGGGAGGCCCCTCTCTCCCTTCATGAGAGAGGGAGGAGTCTCAAACCATAATAAGAACCTTCCCCCGCAAATCGGTTCAGTAAATCCGGGAAAATCCGCACTTTTTTCAATTCCTGGCGACCGGGCCGGACCAGACTTTTTCTAAATTTGGCAAGCTTACTCTACAACTTTTAAAAATACAAGAGTTCACTTTCTTCCGTGAACGCTTCTTAAAATCAAGACTTTTGCTTCATGAATTCAATTTTGCATTCCATTGTTTAAAATTTAGCACTGAAAGCAAGTTTGAAGGAAAAAGCGAATAAATTTTAAGATATTTTTTTAAATTATGCAACATGAGGAATATATTACGAAATTTACAGGCCTCAGGCTCATACGACCTTACTGAAACTAACTGAAACCTTGTTTTTTTTTTCATAGTGTTATGTTCTGACAGTTCTCTTTGGTATGTTTGGAGACATCTGGTGGCTCAGCCAAAAAACCAAAATTTACCACAGATGAACAGATGTACAAGCTTGAACAAGCAATATTTAGAAACTTGTGCGAAATTTCGAATGCTTTTTTTTAAACAGGCCATTAAAAACTGACGAAAAAAAGTTTCATCTATAGGTTTGTCTGTAACTTTTCAATGGCGCAATAGATGGCACTGTATCTAGGTAGTTTTTCATCAGAGTCAAACGGACCTAAACTAGCTATGTCCAATCCAATGGTGTTGTTTTTGACGTTTCTCACGCGAAATTCATGGGTGTTACCAGATGCGACGGTAAAAACAACCTTAAAAGCTCGCAAATCGAGCTGTCAGCCGACAAATATAGTCTTCTTGAAGTCGTTTCTTCCAAAATTGAAATGTGTTAGTGCGTACCAGCGGCAAATAAGACTGAAAAAACTGACAAACAGTTCCACGTAGCAGTTCCAATTCTATGCATCTATCATTTCATGTGTGACTTCTGTATGTTTTACTGTACAGCATTAGTACTTGAAGCAAGTTCGAGAGAAATAGCGAACAAGTTTTAGACTAATGTTTATCATATGCTAAATCATGTATGTGTTTCGAAAATTCATCAGTAATTTTATCGAAACTCTCTAAGTATTTCAGTATACTTAATTAATTACCTTATTCGACCCGTTAAAAACTAACTAGATGTTTTTATTTTTTTGGTTTATTTTGAATTTTCTTTTTGACAGTTCTCTCCAGTATGCTTGGAGACATCTGGTGGCTCAACCAAAAAGCATAAAATTGAGTCAAAATGGTTATTGGAACTTAACACACGTTTCAAGGCCTAGCTTAAGCTTGCCAGACTGCCCAGTTTATCCGGGTTTGCCCGGATATTTGATGCAAAATTTCGAGAAAGTCTGGTCCGGCCGGGTTGCCCGAATATCCGGATATCGTGGAAAACCTTTAAATATTTAAAGGTTCCAAAGAGTTTTTGGAAGTCTGCAATTACATTTATAAAATATTGATTTCTTTTTTTTTGCATATTTTCTTTGCTTTTTTATATAATAACACCTAAATTTTGCCCGGTTTTTGGATTTGAAAAATTGAAATCCATGCCCGGATTTTGCCAGGTTTTTTTTGAAAAAATGCCCGGAATTGCTAGGCCCGGATGGGAGTGGAAAAATTTTTGGCAACCTTAGCCTAGCTTGTACATCTGTTCATCTGTGGATTTATTTCAAAAAGGTCGTTGGAATTTGTACACAAGTTTCGTGGGCTGGCTTGTACGTCTGTTCTCTGTTCCACTAATGCTTGCAAGCACAAAAACGCGCAAACACACACCCAACATAATGTTGTTTACATTGCTGATGAACGTTAATAAGCGAGTTCATTCCGTTTTCCAGTCTATGGTAATTTAAAAGTGTTCAAGCAGTCACACCTGAATTGTTCCTTTGCTTCTTCTTATTCCATCCATATCAAGTTGGCTACCATAATGAGGAAATAGTTGAAAAGTGGGTGATTTGTTTGGTTGGACGATGCCGGAAAAAAATATGGCGAGCGTCATCGTCCATTGTCTTACATCATGTAAACAGAAGAGTTTTGCAATGTTTGGTTTGCTCTTCTGCCGTTAGTTGTTTGATGAAGAAGGAAGAAGTGGTCTCGTTTTGTTGTTGGTGGTTTAAAGCGTTTGAAGCGTTCTCAAGAACAACTAGTTTAATTAAACTATTGCGGCTACAATTTGTTTTTATTTATATGGCTACACGATAATAATGATGGAATCATGCTTTGAAATCGTAAAACAATGCAATTATGGTTTCGCGCTAAGCGGTTGATTCACTTGTTTTTGTATATATTTTTTTATAAACATACGTATAGTAGGTTAAACTTTTCTAGAACAATCGACAGAAATTTGTAGCTCTAGGTGAACATGACATCAGCAATATGTTGAATAACAAGATTCGATTCCGTTTGTCACGAATCAAGCGTCAATACTTGGAAAAATAGTCTACAATAATCACACAAAAATGCAGCGAACACAAATTACACCAATTATCAGTGACGTTATTACCCATCGAATAGTGAGAAACAACAAGTTCATTCGAATTCTTTCAAGAATTCGTGCTCGCTCACCCATCCAAAGCGAGACCGTTTTCTTCATCCGTCACCTTCAAGGGAGGAAACTTCAAATGGGCGGCCTTCGATAAGATAAGGTCAACATTTCAATTAGGAACACTCGAATCTACTGGGTAGAACACAATCCGAAGCCGAAACGAATGAAATAAGCGCCAGGAATAGAACTCTTTGCCCGTTTGATAAAGAAGTCGTTGCCGACGTCGTCGTAAGACCGAATTGAATAGCTGTAGATTTGATAACGGTCTGTCTTTGTGGGGTCGGGATGAATGAGTCACAATAGAATAGAATGACGGTGAGAATTGCGACTTTAGATTGTTTTATCCATAAATTGTTGTTGGCGATTAACCCAATAGACTGAATCGATATGGAGTAATTTTTGAATTTCTCGAACCCTGGGGTCTAAAAAAAAATGTTATGGTTCAAAACTCATCCAGGATTTTTTGCAGAATTTTTAAGTAACATATAGATGAGTAAATTCTAAATTTTAGGTTTGTATGGGAAAATTCAATATTTTGTTCTGAAAAATCAACACAGTTTTTGTTTCTTCTGTGGAATGTCTGTTTATGGTTTTTGTGCCAATTTATAAATCTAAAAAAAAAATTTCCGCTGAACAACTCTGTTGAAGACCGTAACTTTGCATCTTGTTAGCCAAAAAAGTTAGTAGATGTTCAAGGGGGCATGTTTTTGGCATTGAAAAACAATAAATTCAATTAGCATCACTGCTGGGCGCCTAGAAAGGTATTGTATGACTACTTTTCATGCAATACTGCGCGAGGCACTAGCAGTGATGTCAATTGAATTTATTGTTTTTCAATGCCAAAAGGCATTCCCCTGTTCAACAGCTTACAACTTTTTTGCCTAATCAGATCAAAAGTTACGGTCTTAGAGAAAAAATTTTAGCGGAAAATTTGCTTTAGAGAATTTAAAAATTGGCTCCTAAACCATTAGCAGGCTCGGTTCCACAGAAGAAACAAAAATGATGTCGATTTTTCAGTACAACATATTCAATTTTTCCGTACAAACCTAAAAATTCAAATTTACTCATATAAATGTTACTTAAAAATTCTGCAAAAAAACATGCATGAGTTTTAGATCAAATCGAATCTCTTTAGGCCCCAGGGTTTGAGAAATTCAAAAATGACCCAAAATTGACCCGCATTAGAAATTAGGTCTGATAGCCGTCTATAAAACTTCATATCTCGCGTAAGCTCTCATTATGTCGTATGGAACATCTTATGAATTCACAGAAAACTGCTGCAAAAGTTATCAAAATAAGTTTAAAATCTGTATTTCACATATAAAATATGTTGTCCAGGCTACAAATATTGGAACTAGAAAAATGTTACGACTAATGTATGTTAGTATTTGTATTTTTATTCGAACTATAAAAGTAGATTACTTCATGTAATTAAGCAAGAAACAAACCGAACACTTTCAAAGATTGATTGATTGGTTAATGCCAAAGGTAGCACCAGTAGTGCTCTCAAGAACGTCAATAAAAGGTAACTGGTTGCTTCCATGTAGAGAACCTACATTACATCAAGTATGGAAACTAGACTCATGATGGCAACAATGACGAATGAGAACGTGCGCTAGTAGGTGATACTTAATTCTGACCCTGGTACCCCGTCAATAAAGTTAAATTCTAAAGTTGAAGAACGAAAATGAATCTGGAGATCTCGAGCGACAAGATCGAAGTTCGATTTGGAAATCTACACTCTCTGTCTAATTATATAAAGTAAAGCTCAACCCACTTCCATCGGCCAAAAGACCGATTCCAAGATCCAAAAAGGTGCTCAAAACAACAGCCGAGAAAACCAAACATAGGAAATATTTTCGACCCATGTTTTTCGGTCTTCTTTTGGTTGGAAGGACTTGAAGCTGACAACGACGGAAACATAATCTTCTCGCCTTTCCGAAACCCAAGCAAGAGGCATCTCCAAATGCGGACACCCGAAGATTATATGGTGATAATTGAGCCGAGAGTTTTCCGTTATAATCGTTTTGATTCGATTTCGGGGCTCACTCATCCACATTCACTTGTCATCAATTTTATTCGTTTTGTTTTGTTTTCGGACTGGCCTTTCTGGCCCGGTACACACCGGTTGGAAAGTTTCTCAAAGATCCGTTCGAGGTATAATTTTCTGAAAAATAAATATTGAACACCGGTGTGCCGGACAATGGGCGCTGTTTTTTTTTCTTCTCTGTCTTGAGGACATACGTTTGTCTCCAATTGACAAGATAAGTACCCCGGTCCCCGGCAATTGGCTAATATTTATTTGCACCGAAAAGCGAAATTCGGAATTCGAAAATAGCCCCTGAACGTTTCGAAAATTAATGCTGACCCAAATCGGTAGCGAAAGGAATGGGGTGAAATATGTGAGTGGAAATTTTGAAGGGTTAAATTACAGGAGTTGGAACCGTTTTGATGGAATTTTATTGAATTTTACTTACAATAAATTTTGCTGTGCAAATACCATTGTTTTAAGATTATGTCTGAGGTTTTTATCACAACTGTTTAGTAAGAATTGAGAATGGCTCGTCTTCCTATTGAGCCTTCATATCTAAAAAAAACCTTGACCACCAGTTCAAAAATATTTGTTTGAATGAACAATCAAACATATTTATCCTATTTATTCTGTTACAAAATAGTTCCGTTAAGTTGTAGTACAATTTTGATTGGAATTTGAACATATTTAATTTCAACAAAGTTTTCAGAGGGGTTTAATGCTTTACTGTTTAAGCATTTTTTTTTTGTTTTTTTTTGTTTCGATTACAGTCATTTAACCACCTTTATGCACCCACAGAAATGGTTGCAAAAATCCAATGCCTATTTAGCAAATCTATGTGCCAAAAATGCGCTGAATAGTACACTGTACCAAAGATGATATGATTGGAACAGCACTACTGGCATAGAGACTCGAGGTCCCAGGCAAAATGAAGCGTAACCACTACATTTAACCAGTTCCAGACTAAGCGTTTTTTCGAATGTTTCGCCGAGGAGCGAAGCGTTATTTGCGCCATTCGTAAAAAACAGCCAAATTTCTGTGCAGATTGGAGCTAACTCTATGCCAAAAATGCTCTGAAACGTGCATTGCGTCAAAGATGGTATGATTGCCTTTGTGACTTCTGACATAATGACTCGAGCTTTCGAGCAAAATAATGCATTCCATACAATCATTCCCTACAAACAAACAAACAAACAGAAACACGAAAAAAATGCCGACGGAGAGTGAGCATCGAACTCAAAACAACTGTCACAACTCGTCTTGCCAGTTGCATCACTTTGCCATGTGTTCTACCTGCGTCAGTTTAAGCACGGGTGTTAATTATCATAGGCAAAGACACTGGGGTCACTTTTCCAACACCCCAAGTATGTCATGATTGGAGTAGAGTTTGTCCTGTGAGTCTACTATACAGTCTCAGGACAAACTCTACTACTGCGGTAGCAAATCAACATCTTGTTTTAAAATTTAGTGGAGTTTTAACGAATAACGTTAAAAAAAATTTAGTTATGTTCCAAGTCAGATTAATTAAATATTAAAAATTGATTATTAAGGGACCTTCGATTGAATTTTAGAGCAGAAACTGATTTTGTTGTAATCGGTATGAGTAGTTTCTTGAATACAATGTTCGCCTAAACTATTAAAACCATCAAAAATTTGTGTAGGTATATTTATCAAAAAACTTTGTTATATTTACGTTTCATATACATTATAGAATCATCGCATAAAACTTGAAAAAACATCATTTACCAACCAAAGTGGAGGCAATATACATACATATTTTCAACTTCTGGCTTAAGCGATAAAATTTATACAAATTGCACGATATTCGACACCTTATTCGTACATCCTAAAAGTATGCGAGAGAGTGCAAGTTTTGCTTTGAATGCATCAACCGTTGCCAGCGACAATATTTGCTGCTTCTCTCATTGGACAATTTTTCCAAATCAACCATCTAATTTTTAGCAATCTGGTTGCACTGCTTATCGCAGAGAGATACACAAGAGAGATAACAAGATTGTTTTCTCACTTGAATTCCGCTCGGTAGAACAAATTTGTAAACTTGGCGGACTTTTATCATATCCGATTTATACCGACTAAAAGTAACCATTTTTACGATCGTTTACTTGTTTGGTAGGAATTGCGATTCGCCTTAACATTGTTAAAGATTTGAACTATATTTAATTTAGATAATTAGAAGAAGAAAATAGTCTTATTTTATGGTCACACCTAAACACGATGTGGTCGATCATTTCGTAAAAACTTTATGGTTTTGAATATATTATTCTTGCCCCGAGTGCACTGTCGATTGAATTGGAGGAATGAATACCTGTACAATATACACTTGGAGAATTGAGACAAGACAATCGATACATCGATCTTTGAAAAAGTTAATATCTTACTCGTCAATGAAGCACGATAGTTTTTAAAATATTGAACTGATAATGCTATGAGACAACACAGAGGCTTCTGATATCATATCTATTTTTTTTTTATATAACTCGAATTAGTTAAAAGTGTATAGATTTGAATGGTCAACCATCTTTGGGGTACAGTGGAAAATTGGCTTTTTTTTGTGCTTAAAAAAGCCAAATTTAAGGAGTGTATTGAAAAAAAATCAACGATTTGTTTTGAAAATAACTTTTGAATGCATGGATGAAAATTGACGAAGTTTTCAGTGAAGCTAACTGGCAATTTAATGTTTAAATATGCAAATTTTGTGACGATCTGTCAAGCTGTTTTTGAGAAAGCGTCTAATGAAGAAATTTTTCGACTTTAATTTTTGGGAAACATGTGCGCCACCTATAATGCATCCTTTTTTTCAAATCGAGGCTATTTTTAATTACGTTTGCTGTTTCCTAATGTTTGAGTTTTAAAATAACTAAAAAAATTTGATTTGGTCTTATATCAAAATAAGCACAAAAGCAACATATTTGACTTTTGATCACTCCACCACCGTTTTTGCGTAATGGCACATCTTCAGATTCAACTTAAAAATAATATAAACTTTGTGGGATCTACTGAAGTGCTTTGCGAAAACAGTCGCATTTGCAGACAGTTTTTGTAACCACATATCGTGTCAATCGTTATGAAAGGCTTAGTAATTTGCAGTCTCCACAGATCGCGAGCCCCCCCAAGTACTAGACATTAAATTTTTTAATTTTTCTCTTGTTTATGTCCGGGATATATGCGAGACTTGTCAACTTCAAGTTTCTGATCAAAAACCTGCCAGGTGATGGCTAAAGGGTTCGTTTTGCTGTACATTACGAAACTTTTTCAAATATCTCCTCATAAGCAATCCAAATATTTTGCGCACGATTTGACCACCGTATTTTGTATATTTTTCCGGTGGGCAGTTTTTCTACCTTGTAGAAATGAAGTCAAGCCTATTTATAAGTCAGCTAAACGAACCAGTCAGAAAAATTGACTTTTTTTTATCACTTCCTCTATTCACATTTTCGGATTGACCTCTCACATTTCTCTCACTTCATGGAATCATTAATCTTCACTGTCATTCAAATTTCAACTCACTATTGGGTCTTCTAGGATTTCCTAAGCGATTTGCCATGTGAACTTTGGTCATATAGTTGATTTCCAGCTGTTTTAGGGTCTCCAACTGGGACTTTTCTGGATTTTTCTTGATCCTGCTCGAAAAATTTTGTCAACGAACTTCAGTATTTGGTTCAGTATTGGTATTTGGTTCAAATTGGCCCACATTTTGTACACTTTCACATTACATTACTAGATAGCTTCACCGAAAATTTCCAACGATGCATTCAAAAGTTATTCACAAAACAAAGTGTTGCATTCTTTTTTCGAATACAATCCTTATTCGGAAATACAAACAATTCTCCTTTAGCCAATCTGGATTGTACGTTTTACCTCTTTAACGTGTTAATAGAGTAGATCATTTCATATCAATAGTTGTTGAAGACTGAAAACGTAAATATTTGTTTGAATTTTGTTTTTTTTTAAAGAATTCAAGAACAAGATGATTTTGATAATCTTTCTATCTCATGCACTCATTTGCCGGCATCTTCTTAAACCGGTTTTGCCACCCAAGTGAAGATGTCATTTTTGGCTGAAGATTCTATCTGTGGGTGTAAATGCAATCCAATTTCAAACACTTTTTAAAGAAGACTGGTGGAGTTTTCGGCAATCCTTTAATAGATGGAATATTTAAAAAGGAAATTAAATTTAATAGAACTGGTGTCATTTTCGTATGCTTGCATTTTAGAGTTTGAATTCTTACCTCATCGATTATTTGCGGTTTCACTTTTTTTTTTGTATTTTGTGTTGAAATGATTCTTTTTCGGTGTAAATCTTTGAAAAACCGCTACCTTTTGTTTTGAATCTATTCCAACTTACAGATTCTGAATCTTATTTTCTTCAATTTTAATTTTTCAGTAAAATTTTTTTTTAACAATCAATACTCCTTTAGCCAATCTGGATTGAACGTTTTACATTATTAACAATATAGATCATATTATTACAATAGTTGTTAAGGACAGGAAACTTAACTGTTTGATGAAATTTTGTGTTTTTTAAGAGTACAAGAAAAAGGTGATTTTTTAATACTTTTCATATCTCATCCACTCATTTGCGGGCATCTTCTTATACCGATTTTTCCACCCAAGTGAAGATGTCATTTTTGGCTGAAGATTCGATCTGTGGGTGTAAATTCAACCCAATTTCAAACACTTTTTAAAGAAGACTGATGGAGTTTTCGTCAATCCTTTAATGAATGGCATATTTGAAAATGACAAACATGACAAAACATGACAAAAATTACAAAAATGACAAACATGACAAAAATAACAAAAATGACAAAAATGGCTCATGTGAAGATGTCATTTTTGGCTGAAAATTCGATCTGGGGGTGTAAATTCAATCCAATTTCATATACTTTTTAAAGAAGACTGGTGGAGTTTTCGTAGTATTTTGAATATTTGAAAAAATAATTAAATTTAGAAGAACTGATGTCATTTTCGTATGCTTGCATTTTAACGTTTGAGTTCTTACCTCATCGATTATTTGCGGTTTCACTTTTTTTTGTATGACAAAAATGACTCATGTGAAGATGTCATTTTTGGCTGAAGATTCGATCTGTGGGTGTAAATTCAATCCAATTTCAAACACTTTTTTAAAGAAAAATGGTGGAGTTTTCGTAGTATTTCGAGTATTTGAAAAAAATAATTAAATTTAGAAGAACTGATGTCATTTTCGTATGCTTGCATTTTAAAGTTTGAGTTCTTACCTCACCGATTATCTGCGGTTTCACTTTTTTTTTGTATTTTGTGTCGGAATGATTCTTTAAAGCCGCCGATCGTGGCCAAGAGGATAGCTTTTAATTCTTCTAAGCCACTTGTAATGAGATCGAGTCTTGGCCACGGCACGCATAGTACTGTTTCTGTTGGCTGGTGGTGTTAGCATCAGTACTATGCTAGCCATTAAACCGGAAAGATGGATGTACGCTTTAGTCTTGAGTAGAATTTAGATCTCTTCAGAAAGAGTGAGATCCTATGTAATTTTTTTTTCGGTGTAGATAAATATTTAAAAAAAAAAACACCTTTTTTTTAATCTTTTCCAACTAACAATATCCGAATCTATTTTTTTTTAATTTTATTTTTTTTTTTTAGTTGAAAAATCAAATCATTTTTTTTTCTAACAACCATCTTTTTTATGACCCACTTGTTGCCCTCCTATCGACAGTATTCGCACGTCCAAAGTGTGACCGAAAAAATATGTCACTCGGTTGAATGAAAATAAATTTGAATACGTTATGATGAATACCAATTCATTCCTTTGCCCAAACACGCCTCCACCAAGTGGCAGAGTGTGTAGTCTGAAGCTGAAGGTGTTGCTGCGGCCACCATCAATTGATATTCATGGGTCATCAACTGACGTAACAAAACTTAGCTCCATCAAAAGCTCCATTCAAGGCGATGATGCGAGATGATTAATTTTAGAAAGCGAAAATCGTTCTATTTTTCAATTATACCATGTAAAACCCGTACAGAATCATTCGGTGCAGAAACTGATAACCTAGAATCAAGACGGGGAAGAACTGTTCGAAACCATTTCGCTTCCATGAATAAAAATGACTATTGGCCACGCGTTTCCCGGTGCAGGCATCATGTTGAGTGCACTTGTTCCGAAAAAGAGAGAGAGAGCATGAGAAAAGGGGCATCATCCAGATGGAATTTTCAATCTAAATCCGTGGGGCCGGGATTTTGAGCTGTTCATTTACTTGTTGTAGGGCAGCAAACAAACATCCCGCACCTAATAAATCAAATCCGTTATCAACTGGATGCTGCGTCTAGCGAGCTGTTTGACAGTTATGGCCTTGATTTGTGGATGCAGCCAAGGAACTAATGTAGGGAATGAAGTCAACGGCTTAGTTGGTCAATTTCATAAGTTGAATTAGATGGTTGATTTTGTTCTGGAAAATTTGACAAAAAAGTTACTTTTTCAGAAAAAAAAATTGAGGATGTTTTGCAGTAGAAATACTTGTATATTGAAGTTTTGTTGCTTAAAAAATGTCCAAATACGTCAAACACTGTAAATCACACTTGAAGCCCACGCAGGAACAAAATCATTCCAAAATTTACAAACATGGCGGACATTCTATCATATCCGATTTAAACTAACTTTAGACGACAATTTATACGATCTTTTCATTATGCTTTAGAATTGCGTTTCGCAACACCATTGTAAGCGATTTAAGTTATCATTTCTGATACGATAACAATCTTCAGAATTGACACTATTAGGACTTTTTTATAAACACATTGATAAAACATTTTTAGAACATTATTTACCAACTCATCCACTTGAACTTTTGCCACAATTTCGTCAAGTTCATCCGATTCCGTTCGATGGGGAGCGACCGGAAATGAGCAGCAACTATTCCGTTCATTACCGCGCACTGAATTGCATATCCGTGGTAGGTGGCCGCCAAGTTTTAAGAGTCACGCTACCATGAGAAATTGAAAGAGCCCGGGAAAAATGCGATCTACAATGCCAATGGAAAAAGATTGAAATGAAAAAAAAAAAAAAAAGAAATAGTTCCTCTTAACTAAACTCAAGTCTAAGGCATTTGCCGCGCCACCCGCAGACAATTTCCGCTTCATTGCGTGCGGCTTTGCTGCATTTTTGCGGCTCTGGTTCGAGCTAACGGAAATGAAACTTTTTGACTTTGGATTTTTGTTTTGGGGTGGATGAAGACCAAAAACGTTAGGGCACCGGTTGTTTAACCGTAGAGCACTTGAAAGAGAACTTTTTGAACAAAACAAATAAAGTTAAACATCATATCATTTTTTTTATTATTAAGCACTTTGTTAAATTCAAAGTCACATATAGGCTGAATAAAGGTTACTAAAAACCATTTCTTATAGCTCCCATGTTTTTATTTCAATGTTACATTCCAAGCATGTCATTATCTTTAAATTAGATAACTCAACTTTTGTGTATGTAGGTTTGACTAGTTCAACCACAAAACGTACATCTTCCAATTCGTAGCTAAAATATACAAAAGGTGTTACATTGGATCATCTGTCAGTTAGGTTACGCAACTGTCAAAACAATCGACAAACCCTAGCAGGTACACGCAATGACAACAATTTAGTCTTAAGTGTCGTTTACTGTCGCAAGTAAAATCAAGACAACGAACGCAAACATAGACGCTCTTTAAAGGTAAGATTTCGACAGCCCCCTTCCTTCTGTCTCGGTAGATTGAAATCACTGAGGGAGTCCAATTTGAATCGATTATCATTAATTAGTGAGATTTTTGCGCGCTGCATTTGAGCATTTCAGTTGTTTTTTTTTCCCTTGTCGCACTAGATCGACTTGGGTTCAGATTTTCATATCTTCAGAAGGTGCTCAAGCAAATTTGTTTGTGACTTTAGATGCAAAACTACAAATGGAAAATTATAAAATTTGTGTTCAAATAGGAAAATTAAATATTTCTTCAGAAAAATTAGAAATTTTTCTGGCAACACTGTAAAAATAGATCTTTTTTTTTGTCTCAATCTTGTTCATTTTTATCATTTTCCATTAAAAAAAAGAAAGGATGGTGGTTTCAAAAAATTTCTAGTCCAAATGAATTTTTTGACGTTTTTGACAAAGTTGTTGCCTCCAATGAAGAAAACTCAAAATTGAAAAAAAAAACTGTTAAATGTTCACCAGTGTTGCCCTAATATCAAATGATAAATCAAACGAAATTATAAGCCACTTTTTAAATTATACTTTCACGAAGTTTTTAAACCAGCTAGCTTCGATCTTTGATTTTAAAAGTAGTTCGAGGTGTCAAACGATGGCACTCAAATTTGGTACCTCAATTGATACTTTAAATGTTCAAACTCGAGCCGCTCTAGTGAGCACTGCATCCAAAAAACTCTTTTAGCCGGTATCCAACCAGCAATGGACTTAACCGGAGCTCATTTTTGGGATTATGTTGATGGTGAGAAAGTTTAAATTGAAACTCCCCCCGAAACTGCCATACGGTTAAGTGTATTTATCTGAGGGGAGCTTTTTTTCTTTTATTGTGTTGCCTTATTTCGGCCGAAGAGAAGCCAAAGTGGACCGAAGAAAAAACACCTAAATCGAAAGAAAAAAAAAAGCGAAAAGAAAAACACAGTTTCGAATTCGGTACGGGCGTTCTCTTCGGTGCGGGTCACACATCGGAATCCATATAATCGTACTTTGAGCATATCAACTGCGGAGAGGTAGAAATGGCTTTTACCAAAAAAAAAAAAAAAAAAAAAAAAACATTCAAGAGAGCATCCCAAAATTCAAGAGGTAATTGGCGGAAAACGCCCGGTGTAGTTCGGCGTTGTAAACGGACGGATGATCATCACCGGGATGGATGTATGGAGGAGGAGATAATTGACACATTTAACAATTAAACAATTTTCTGGGATTGATTTCTTTTTACCCGAAATCGGCATGTTCAAAAGTAGCCAAATTGATGGAACTTCAACCTGGAAGTTTATGTGGTACCATAAGGGTAGTCTTTTAAAATTAATGGAATTACTTATTTGCTGATTCAAATGCCAGTGAGCACAATTTTGTTTTGATATTCATCTTAGTTGGTGGTCCCATTTATTATAAATTTGGCGCTCCAAACGTTGTGTCTGAAATAAGGTTGCCAGATTGCCCGGTTTTTTTTTCGGATATTGAATACAATATTTGGGAACAGTCCGGCCCGGATTTCATTGAAAATTCCCGGATTTTTTGGAAACCAAAATATAATACAATGAGTTTTGATGATTTTTTTTTCATATTATTTTTCTTGATTTTTGTTGAGTAATTTTTTAGGTTTTGAATAAATTTTCCCGAATATTGTCCGGATTTTTGGTCGCCAATTTAGAAATCAAATGCCCGGATTTCGCTAGGTTATTATAAAAAATTGCCCGGATTTGTCCAGCCCGGATACGTGCTGAAACAATTCTGGCAACCTTAGTTTAAAACGGGGCATTTTCCGCATTCACACTATTTCAGATGATGGCTGCTGATAAATTGACCAACGATTAAGTCAAGATAAATGCAATCTTTTCTCATAAACAGTATAAACTACATAAATTTAATACAATTATATCATCCAATAACAGCGTATGTTCCCTTACATTATGGAAAATCTTTTTAATATCTTTTTAATATTAATATATAATATATAATATAATAATGGTATTGTTTGAGGCATCTTATTGGATTCCTAAATCAATATTCCTAAAAAAATTACCGCTCATTTGATTTAAATAGGAAGACCAATCATGGATTACTGATTTATGGATTTTAGGAATATTAAAAAGATTTTCCATAATGTAAGGGAACATACGCTGTTATTGGATGATATAATTGTATTAAATTTATGTAGTTTATTTTGTTTATGAGAAAAGATTGCATTTATTTTATCTTTAACTTGATGTTAATCTGCGCATCGAAATGTAAAACTTCTACATACCACTTGCTAGATGGTTTTCGAATTATAATTTATGTTTCATTTTTTGTAGCCCTATCTTCTGGTAGAGAAGAAATGCTACCAGGTCTTTGAGTATCTGGAAAAAAGCTGACAAATTTTTAATTTTAGTTAGTTTGTTTGTATGTATGTGTGTGTGTTTCTTTTGTATGGGAATACTCCTCCCCCTTTCAGTGACGGAGCCAACATAGAAACATCAATCGTACTGTCGTGCGGGGTGACAATAGGTCAAAAATCGATGTTTTAAAGTTTTTTCTGATAATTCCCGTTACTCAACTCACATAAAAAAAAGATAAAAATACAGAAATGTTCGCAGATAGTAAAGGTGTAAGTGTAAAAATTTGGTTGGAAAATATTATTTTTGAAATGACTATCAGGGTTGCTAGCGATCCGGGAAAACCGGGAATACCGGAAAAAACTTTGGAATTTAATCTCGTCACCGGGAAACCGGGGAAAACCGGGAATTTCGGCACCTCACCGGGAAAATTGTCATGCTTGAGATTTTTTCACGGAATTTCAAAAATTATTTGCGAAATCTGTCTAAATTTAAGAATAGTTTTGACAGTCTTGAATCTTGATATAGATTCATCTCATAAACGCTTATTTTCGTTCATTAGTAAACAAACGAAGTTTGAATCGTTTTTTAACAAATTGCGTGGGAATATGACATATCTAATTTTTTTCGCTCTACGCAAGTGTGCAAGCATTGCTCTAATGTAATAAATTTAATACTAAAACTATTAATATCGAACCTGGATAAGTGAGAGTCCAAAAGACTGAAATTTTTTTCACGTTTATATGTCTTATGTAAAATTTTTATCGAAAACAATCAACTGTCGAAATCTAAGGTCTTTACCCTGATACAGAATAATATTTTACATTCAAATGATTGCAGCCCTGTCTTATACACGATTTTCTATATTTTCACGAATCTTAAGTTCAAATTACTAAAGTTATCCATTGTTTTGTATTGAGAATTTTTTTAAGACATGTCTTTGGATTTACTAAAAAATATAACTGCATTCAGAATATTTCCTGCCATCTAATGATTTTAAGTTTTGTAAGACAAATCCTCATTCAAGTTGACAAGCTGATTTGATATAATGTTTCGATGTATTTTTTTAATATTTCTATACAAACTATAGATATTTTTTTCTGGAACTCTATAAAAATTCTCGAAAATTTCACAATGGCTGAAAAGTGCTACATTATAGTTTCAAGATCAATTGACCTCGATTTTTTTTTTGCAAAACTAATGAAATTGTGGAGCAAAACAACGAATAGATGTCAATTCGTTGAATTATTTTTAAAAAATCATGTAAACCTGTCAATTTGAAACAGAAAGACTAAGTGTTAAAAGACGCCGAAGTATTTGTCATGATTTATAACCGGTTAACAAGTTTTGGGATACAATTGTTAGAAATTTGAGGCCCTTTACAATTTTTGTTTTGTTCACCTTGATTTTATATAAAAAAAAACTAGTAAATTAAATGTAAAATTCATCATTCAGAACCGGAAAAAAACCGGGAAAAATTTTGGAATTTCAAAACGAAAAATCGCTAGCCACCCTGGTACTGGCATTAAAAATGTTATCAAAGAGATGGCTAATTTAGCCATAAATTAAAGTGGAAAACTGTCTTTTGTGAAATATCTGAGCACTAAATTATAAAATTGAAACTGAATATTTCTGAGGAGTAACTTTAAGAGTTAAATTTGAAGTTATTTGTCAGTTACCATATGTAGAATTTTGAAATCGATATCTTTAATATTAATGGATATATATATATAAAAAACAAACATTTCTCATTTCAACCCATAGTCACCCCGTACGACGGTACCTTAAAAGCTTCCAATGCTCAATTTGTTCCCATTTATTAATAATGTTTTAAGTTATGTAAGCAATGTATGTGAGCCTTCTCTACTCTTCTCATCTCTTTCAAAGAGAAAAGTGGATCTCAGACCATCATAGATACATTTTTAAGAATCGCAATCCCTCCACTTGCCAAATTTGGTTCCATTTACTTAATAAGTTCAGGAGCTATGTTAAAAAATTGCTTCCAACCTCCGTTTTTATAAAAAGAATGGTCTCGGATTAGCGGAAAAATATTTTGGAAGGGGGGAGGGAGTCTCTCGATGCAAAGACTGACTGATTGAGAAATTTAAACCAAATACATATGTCATGGAAGGGGATGTGGGTACGAGGAATGTTTCTATGAATATTTGATAACCTTCCCATCTTCCAGTGAGGAGATAGGAAGGGGGTGGGGGGCTACCTTAGAATTTTTAACATAGCTTGAGAACTAATCAAGATAATGGAAAAAAATTTGGATTGGAGAGTATTGGAAAACGAAAAATGTGCCCATGATTCCAGTGGGGAATTAAAAAAAGTAGGAGGGGGCTTCTTTACCGTTTTTGTTGCATAACTTGAGAACTACATATTTGATCAAATTGAACCAAATTTGGTTTGGAAGGGTATTTGGGTACGAAAAATGATGAATATTTGGTATCACTTTCTTCTTCCTGTTGAGAGATAGAAATGGAGGAGGGGGCTCCTGTACAATTTTCAGCATAATTGAAAACAAATTAAGCAAATGGCACCAAATTTGACATGGAAAAGTATTGGAAAACGATAAATATGTCTATGATATTTTTTATGATATTTTGAGAATTCTATTTTCTTCCAGTGGGAAAACTTCAAGGGAAGAGGGGGCTCCCATAAAATTTTTTTCATTACTCGGACACTTATCCAGCCACTGGAACCAAATTTGGAATGGGAGGTTATTTGAATATAAGAGGATATGAATATTTGGTACTACCACTCCCTCCATTGAGGTGAAAGGAAAGAGAGAGAAGGGGGGCTGCTTTACATTTTTCCCGCATATCTCGAGAAATAATCGAGGAAATGGAACAAAATTTGGTATAGGAGGGCTTTTAGATACGAAAAATTGTTCAATGCTCATTTTAGACTGCTTTCTCTTTCAATTGAGGATAAAGTTAGGGAAGATGGCAGCTTCCATACAATTGTTTTGCATAAACCAAGAACTTATCTAACAAATAGAGCTTAATGTTACATGGGAAATTATTTGGGTACGAGAAATGGTGTTATGACTATTTGAAACACCATGCGTCTTCCAGGCAAGGTTACCGAAAAAAAATCTGTGGTTTGACGAAAAAAAATTCTGACTTTCTGTGATTTTACCCAAAAATTCTGTGACGGTTTTCTGTTGTGCCTTTTCCATTAACTTCATTTAAAAGTCATGTCAAATTGCGTCTTCTTACATTTTACTTGAAAAAATCAATTAACTTTTCCAATTTTATTATGTTTTTCAGAGAGTATAAAGGAAGTGGGAAGAGGGCCCCAATACAATTGGCCCCAATTTTGTTGGTATAACTGGAGAAGTAATTAAGCAAATAAAATCAAATTTGATATGGGGAGGTATATGAGTAAGAGGCATGTTTTTTTTATGAATATTACAGTACAGACCCTTCTGGTTGTAATTTGATACCCTTCCTTCAAACTCGGAAACTTATCAGACAAACGGAGTGAAATTTGACGTTATATAGATATTAGAATATATCTTTAGTAGTTCGAGAGCCCTTTCCGCATTGGAAAGGGGAAAGGGTGATGATTCCATACCAGTAAAACATACATTTGGCATAATTAAATATTCAATTTTTTTCCTTAACCAGAATTTAAATTTCATTGTAACTGATAGGCTATGTTTAAGTTCATAAATTACAAATTACAATAAAACTTATAAAAACAGAGCAAAACTTCTAGATCTTGAAAAATTATTTTATCGAGATCAAGTTTCAGAAAATGAGATGAAATCATCTTTGTAGTTCATTTCGATACTCCAGTTGCAGCTCTTATTTTAAACCTGTTGATTTTGAATTATGTTGAAATTTGATTTAAAATGATACCTACAAAAAAAAACGAAATTAAAATAATTTCCATAAATTTCATTTATTTTTGGAAGGTGTAGCAAAGCACACCGAGTCAGCTAGTTTTTTATAAAAACCTGGCAGATCCGGACTTTGGTTTCAAAACTGATGATCGAAATCTGAGCAATATCCGGGCAAATTTTGTCGAAATCCAAGAAATTACTCAACAAAAATTAAAAAAATTAAAAAAAACTTTTTTAATCAACATTTATCGTAGATTTTGGGTCGTATTTTAGGATGCCAAAAAACCTTTCTGGATTTTTTTTTATAAAATTTGCTCAAACAAATTTCGTTTTGGAAGCATAAACAAAAATTCTACAATACAATCTGTTTTTTTTTTATTTGCCGAATATAGTGAATGAATCCAAGCAATATCCGGGTATTTTTCAGTGACATCCGGTCAACCGTACCGGGCCGGACTGTTTTATAATTTAGCCCATAATCTTCCCATAATCTTATCCATTGAGAGTCTTAACCCTTCGTTTCATAAATTAACAAATTTGCAACAAATAAAGCATAAAGAATGAAAAATCTTATTTTCTTTAGTTTTTTTCTTGATGTACACATAATTTCTAACTGTTTAAAATAATTTTTATGGAAATAATAGAAATCATATAACAAAGGGTTAATTTGAGACTATGTATTTTATTTTTGTACAGCGTACATTCGTTAATTTTTCCCATAGCTTTCAATGCAAATTACGGATGTTTCTTATAAGATACATGTTCATTAAGATGGCAGCCAAAATGGCCATGTCGAATTTCAAAAACCGACCATATACATTTTGAAGATTGGCCCAAAACCTGACCAGTGACAAAATTTCAGGCCATTTCGACTTGATTCATGTGTACCTCAAAGGTTTAATAAAATAAGCACCAAAAGAATATGGAATAATCGAAATTTTAATTTTCATGATTTATGACTTAGAAACGTCAAGATCTGAGGTTATTTCGAAAAGAAAAAAAATTGATGAAAATTGACTTTCTGGGACTGTCGTTTTTGTTTTGAAAACACTGCAGATTTTTTTGGAATACTTAAGAATCGGTATGGAAAATACAACACAAATCGCTTCAAACCTCATGTAACCCATTTGAAAGTTTCAAAGACATAATTTTTACACTAGCGTGGTCAGTTTGTTTCCCACTAGAGTGGTCCTAAAAGGATGAAAAAAAATCCCAGAAAATAGGATAAAAATGAATTTCAATGTCAAATTTCTCCAAGTTTTGAACAAAAAAAAATTAAAAATAACATAAAAATTATGACGAAAAATAGACAAAGACAAGAAACTGGTTGCAAACTGTAATTTGTCATTAATTTTTTTTTCCTGTTTTTTAAGTTTTTTTAAAATTATTTTAGGACCAACCTAGCGGAAAGTGAATGGACCGTTCTAAATGAAAATTAGGTCTTAGATACCATCAAAACATTCAAATGGGCTACATAAGGTTTGGAGCGATTTTTGATACATTTTCCATGCAAAAATTGGCAACAATTAGGTAGCTAGCGAACCGGGAATACCGAAGAAAACTTTAGAATTTCATCGCGTCATCGAGAAACCAAGAAAAACCGGGAATTTCGACACATCGCGGAATTTCAAAAATATATCTAAATTTATTTCAAAATGTAAGTGTAGTTTCCTACAGTCTCGATGTAGATTTGCCTCATAATCTCTTATTTTCGTTCGTTAGTAAACGAAATTAAATCGGACCAAATACCTGAAAAAAAAACGGGAGAACTTTGGAATTTTTAAATTAAAAATCGCTAACAACTCTGTTGTAAGCAGAACAAAAAAAAATCACATTCCCAGAAAGTCGAAAAATGTTTCGAGCTAACATCTCAGATCTTGACGTTGAAGACATATCTGAGCCTTAGCGATTGTTAGAGTTACAAAATTGTCACTTTGAGCCCTTTGAGGCACCCCTTAATCAAGTTTGATTTTGCGGAGGTTAGGTTTTTGGCTAATTCGCAAAATTTATATGGTTGGTTTTTAATATTTGATGATTTTTTTTATACACTCGTTGCGACCCTTATGTTCATGTAATAAGCTTTTCAACATCTCATACCGATTTACAAAATAACCAATAAAAAAAATCAGCTGTTCATCGCTGTCTACGCCTGGTTTGATATGCTTTCATCGACGCACTTGTGGACTTATACAACTGATTATTAAAAAATGTCATTTCCCAATAGATTTTCAAGTGAACATCAAAATGACATTGCAAATACTAAAGTGAAGAGATTTGAAACTGAAAAGTCTTTCTCCAGTGCCCAAAAACTGGTTCCAGCTAAGTGATCTTAGACCGTTAACGGTCGTCAAGTTGATTGGGATATCGCTGGTAACATAGTGCCCAATCAAGTGTAGCCGGAAATCTAACGAAATATTCCGGGAGAAGAAACCGAAAACTAAGAAGAAGGAAAAACACCCGAAGAAAACAGTTAAACCGCTCCGTTCGGTTTACGAAAAGGTTGAATGAATGAACGAAAACAATAGCGGCGATTCTTCACCATCTACGACGCCGTCACCCTGCACCACCACCTCGTCCACGCCCTCGTCTCTGTCCTCGATCCGTTCCTCATCCAGTGCGTCATCACCGTCATCTTCCTCTTCTTCTTCCTCGTTGGCTTCGGGTGGATCACTCCGAGGGCTTGGCAGCGCTCTGCGACAACTTCAGCAACACCAACGCCGGAGAAATTTCCTGCACAACAGCCCGGCTTCGTCTCTATCGAGCCTATCGCTATCGCTGCCCCCGCCAAGTCCGTCGTCTTCTGCCAAGCCGCCACCCTCATCTTCCACGATGCTTCTGACAAGTGATCGTCCCCATCTTCTGAATCACCTCAGCCAGCATCACCATCACCCGCATCATCATCAGCACCCTACGACGACGACGACGCTCATGGGATTCATCAAAGAGAACGAAATCTACAACAGCTGTTCTTCGTCGTCGACAACTTCGTCATCGTCTTCGTCGGGTGGTGGTGCGGGGGGTTCGGGTAGTGCAGTGAAGACGAATGCAGCCGGTGACAGCTCCTCATCGACCGCGAATGTCAGCGATACCTTGTCGTTGTCGCTGTCGTCGACGTCAACCTCAACGACATCTTCCGATGATGGGACCAGCAGCAGTGGTTGTTCTGTTGTTGTGGTTCCTCTCCCCAGTTCCACCATCCGAAGGGCCATCATCCCGCAACAGCATCCGAACAATGGCGGTGCGGCAGTGTCTTTTCCAGCCAGCAGCACCACCAAGATGATGATGATGATGTCGATGCCGATGCCGGGAGATGATGTAAGGAAAATGCGATTTGTTTTTCACGGGGTGTTAAATTGCCCCGAAGGGTTAATTTTATGTGCATTATTGTGGGAGCGATTTTCAAGTCACTACAACTACTTAGTAATTCATGAAGGTGCTGGTTACGTAAGGCGAGTTTATTTTAATGTGCAATCGCCTTAAGAAGAGTCTAAATTAATTTCTAGGTCGACATCTATCACAACATTCGTTTAAGTTGAGATCATCGATCAAAAGTTACCTAAATAGGTCTTGCTTTTGAAATGTGTTATAAAGATAAAAATTTGGTAGAACTCAGAAATTTTCACCAAGTGAGTTCAAATTGCTTTTGAGCTTTTTCAATAGCCTTCTGTAGATGTTGGTGGATTTCAGCTCCTCATAGAAGCCAAATAAGGTCATTACTTTTTTCGCTAGTTTAATGTGACCTTTAGAGTCTCCTTGATGAACCTAATTCAATAAAAAAACGAGCATCCGTACCTTTAGAATACTGCATTTTAGAGAAAAACTATTTTTAACCGGAATAATTTTTTTTAAATCTAATAGACCCATACCGTGACGTCACAACGTTACCAAATAATTTTTTTTTGTATATTGTATGTAAATTTGACAATTCATAAAGCACATAGAAAAAAATATACCTCTAAGTTCAGAATTTAAATCGCGACAATATTAATCCAAAGTTGTTTTATTGAACGAATAGTTATCAAAATGTAAGCGAAAAAACCGTGATATCACAATGCGCCACTTTTTCCACTTTTCTGATTTTTTTTACAATAACGGTTTTTTCTGCTCTTCTATTGTATCAAATTTATGAAAATTTCAGAATAGTATCAATTTATCGTTGATATTATAAATCACCTATTTAGATTTTTGAAAATTTTGACTCCAATTTATTTTAGAGCGATTCAGTTTTGTGACATCACATTGCGCCAAACACAAGCTTGCCAAGCGCTGTGACGTCACGAAATTTTATGATCAGATAGGGGGAAGTGTTCCTAATATGCGCATTAGACCGCTGCTAGCTTTGTATGGAAATTTCAAATTCTTAAATTTTTACACCTCCCACAACTTTTTTGGATGGTTTTTGCTGCCAGAAATAGCAATAAAAATTTTGGAAGCGTTCCATCCAGTCCTGAATTAGCGCAACGAGTTTAAAGGCACCAACCTAGGGGGTGCCGCGTGGAATATAAGGCATTTTTCCGTTATGAGCCAGTCTACTGCGCACGTTAGTTTTATTCAAAATTAATGTGTGCGATCACGTAAAATTTATTAAGAAAAAACTAATATTATGAAAAATTTATTCGTAAAAGCGTTGAAATGTGTTTCTGAATCTTCTTAATATTCAAAAGCCTTCGATCTTTAAAAAGTTTTTTTTCTTTATATTAAGAGACTTTCAGCCTTTGGCTGGTTCGTCTCTGGGAATATTACTTAATGGACACTAGAGTCCCCAAATCAGCCGACTTATAAAAATGTTATAAGTTGCAAGCTAAAATAGATCCTAGACCTAGCACAAAGTCCAATGCTAAACTTGGGGGAACGGACCACAAAAATAGATGGCGCAATGAGCCTGAAATTTATATGGAATTATGAGAACTTTTGTTTGAAAAAAACATGAAAACCCAGTTTTGCACCAATTTCTTAACTCTCTATCGGCCGATTTGTTTTCATTATAGTTATTCAAGAAGCTTTTACTATGACAAACTAGCTGACCCGGTAAACTTCGTTTTACCTTTTACTTAAAAATCATAAGATAAAGTATAACTTCATCTACATGTCTTTAACATTTCCGTGCTCGTGAATCAATTGTCATGAAAATCATCTTAAAATGGTTCGAGTTTTATCTCATTTCAAGTTGATTTTGTATGGGAGCCCCCCTTCCATGAAAATTGAGATTTTCGAAACTATTATACAAACCATCTCTGACCCGAAAAACTCTCGGATACCAAATTTCAATTCATTCCTACTGTCCGATTATACGTGATGGTGTTACAAAGAAATCGTCTCCATTTTTATGTATAAAATAGTCTATCCCAAAGTTCCATTTTGTTAAGGGTTTTTATTAAAAGTGATATTGAGTTTCAAAAATTAGTTAGGAGTATCAATTAAGAAAAATACACGAATGATCGTTAATCGACGCTTATATACCCGTTATACCTGTATATACTTTAATAGAAATGCGTTCTTCAGATGAAATATTGTCATGAATTAAGCTTTAAGCACTCAAATTAAAAGATTATTCGGTTGATAAAAACCAAAATTATTGATAAACAACTGTATTTTTTTTGTTCATTCCGAACAAACTTCACGTAATTCCATACAAAATTCAGGTTTGTTGCACGACACCTTTCCGTAGTATTCTGGCCCAAATTTTGCATGGGATTTTGTGCTAGTACCTACATATATTAATTTCATTAATTTTGTAATTCAGTTTAAATGCTCCTTTGTGGGATTTTATGTGAATACGGGGTTCAGTTTTGATTTTCTAGTAACATTCTTTGAGGTGAAAATTTCGATAATTGACACCCAGCAAATATTTTTGTATAAGGTTGCCAGAATTTTTTCAGCACGTATCCGAGCTGGACAAACCGGGCAAGCTTCTAAAAAAACCTGGCAAAATCCGGGCATTTCATTTCTAAATTGACGACCAAAAATCTGGGCAATATTCTGGCAAATTTTGTCAAAACCCAGAAACTATTCAACAAAAGTTAAGATCAAAAAAGTTACAAACAATTGTTTTTGTTAGATATGCCAAATAAAGTGAAAAAATCCGGGCAAAATCAGGGCAAAATCCGGGCATTTTTCAATGAAATCCAGGCAACCGGGCCAGGCTGGGCTGTTCCCAAATTTGGTATCAAATATCCGGACAAACCCGGATAAAACCGGGCAATCTGGTGGCAACCAATTTTGTAGGTATATTTCTTAAGTAATTTGGTAATACATTTCATATATATTATAGAATCATTGCATAAAAATTCATGCATAAAATGCTGTTTTTTCGTATTTACTTACAAAAGTGGAGGCGATATTCATACAGATTTTTAAATTCTGCCTTAAGCGATAAGCATTATACAAATTTGATATTCAACACCTTGTTCGTACATCTTGAAAGTATGCGAGAGAGCGTAAGTTTTGCTGTCAATGCATACAAACCGTTGCCAGCGACAATTTGCTGCTTCTCTCATTGGACATTTTTTCCAAATGAGCTATCTGATTTTTATCATTCTGGTTGCAATATTTATCGCAGAGAGAACAACAAGATTGTTTTCTCACTTGAATCCGGCGCGGGAGTACAAATTTGCAAACATGACGGACTTTTTATCATATCCGATTTATACCGACTAAGTAATCATTTTTACGATCGTTTACTTATTTTGTATGAATTGCGATTCGCATTAACATTGTTGACGATTTAAGGTTTCATTTTTAATGCGATTTTATGTTTGTTGGGCAGTTTTTTTTTCATGTTTACATGTAAATGAACATTTACATGTTCAAAAATAATTTTTTTTCCATGGTTACTTATTTTTTGGTATATAATGTCAGCAAGGAATAGAAGCTATTTGCCGGGTTTCTTAATTCTAAAAAAGATTTACGAAGAACTTGATATTTTTGCAAGATTTTTATTTAAATCACTGTTTTATGATTCACAATTTTTTGTTTAATCGTTGAGGTTTCATGTTTATTATAGTTTGCGAATCAAGTGTTCAAAAGGTGCAATTTTATATGTTTTTATTAAAGACGTTTTAAAATATCTGCGTTTATGCGAGAAAAAAACAAAGTTTCTTAGTCTTACCCAACATATGTTCTTTAGAAAAATAAAGTGGTACAAACGATTTTTCTGGGACATTTGAATTCCTGGAAAAATTTCGCTTAAAAATATTATTGTTTAACATCCACAGCCTGCGGCCTTAAATTGTTGGGATAAGATATTTTTGAGGTTTTTGGGCAAATTGGCCTTCAATGTCCTCGGGAAATTAGCCGTTGAAGATTTCGCGTTTTCTAATGTGAAAATAAGTAACGTTTTCGACGTTTATGTAATCGAACGAACTCCGATCTTGAGTTTTTTTTACTCCTTCCGTAAAAATCAAATTAAATTTCCAATCGCCCTGCATTGGTCAACGTACGGCCAAAGTTGCCGAAAATTAAATTCTGTGTATTTGTGAAAAAAAAATACTTTCTGTGATGAAAAAAGGATTGAATTCATAAAAAAGCCATGAAAAATTGTGTCTCTTTTCTTTTTGCATGAGAAAAAATATTTAACAATAATAAATTTATCATGAATTTTCAATACGAAGTTAGGAACCCAAAATAATGTTGACATAAAAGTTTAGAATTTGAGAAATACGTCAAATACGTCAAATACGTCTAAAAATCTGTCAAATCAGTAAATATTTTTGAAATTCTGTATCCTGTGATAAAGATTCTGTGATGCAAATTTGCTCAAAATTCTATGAAATTATAGATTTTTATTGTAATTTCGGCAACCTGATTCTGAAAAATTCTGCAATGTCCAATTAACCTCACATGGTGGCTGAATCATCTTAGATATGATTGATGATTGAACTAAATGAGACGTTACATCAAATATGATTTAAGAATGAACCATACCTATTTGAAAATAAGAGAATTGAAGAAGGCCTGATTGTTTTTATAAGAATACCATACCATTGCTTCAGGTCAACGAACATACGTCATATCTGCCAAACAAATAGGGTTTTTTCTAACTTTTTGACATTTAACCCTCAATCCTACTTTTAGTTCATTTCAATAAATAAAAAAAAAAGTTATACCTAGTCCCCATGAACCATAAGATTCGAGTAAAAATAACATATACTTACCTAATATTTTAGTTTAAAAAAAGAATCAAAAATACAAACAGAAATGTAACACAAAAAAAACATATCTCACGATATCCTTAACATCGCACAAAGATTAGCAATAATGCCCCCACTTCCTCAAAAAACTAGGTCTATTTATTTTTTCGAGAAAGACATTCAAGTGCTCAAAATTGTCTTTCATAATTTAAGTTTGAAAATTTGAAAAATCAACTAATTTTTTTTGACCCGAACTAAAAAAAAGTTAACTTAGTGTCTGTAATCCATTTAAAAAATGCCACATTATATTCATCAGAAAAAAAAATCATAAATTAATCAAAATATTCGGAATTCTGACTCAAATTTTGGCATTTAAATTTTTGTTATTGCTCTTTTACTAAGCTTAGATTGTACCAGAATCAACTTTTTACGATAAAAAGGTTTTTCCTAAATTTGATGCAAAGTAAATTAAAGTTCGTTGAAAAAACTTCGACATATAAGTATACTGGCAGATAATTTTCAACATCAACCAATAATTAATTTTCAACAACTTATTTTTTTTTTCAATTTTATGATTTCGAGTTCACTGATTGGTTTGGTTTCTAAAAAATCTTTAAAATCTTTTTTTTTTTTCATATTTATTTCACTCAAATTGTCTTTTTTTGCCGTAGAAAATTTTATTCTCGTATGATATAAATTTGCTGGAGTTTCATAGGTCTCAACGAGCACAATAAAATGTTAAAGTCATTCGGCGATTTTTTTTTCTTACAGATTCTTGAATGCTTCTCATACAAAATCAATTGGCTTAAAATATGTTTAAAATTAATACATTTCTATCGATCTATCAACGATACACCTCCGTTATCCAAAAGGTTCCACTGTATCCAAGCTTCACACGCTCTCGCTAAAGTGTGAGTTGAGAAAAGCTTCGCTCAAAGCTTCTGCTTGAATTATTTCCGAGCATGGGAAGCTTTGAAACATTTCCTTCTCCAGAGCGCAAAGTTTTGCTTGGGAGTTGGGTGGAACTGGGAGTCTCGTTGTGAGACGCAAACTACACTACCAATAATAAGTGTTTGTCTACTGAAAGGAAATTTAAGGAAAATGTCTCCGTTTACTTTAAAAACTCGAAATAAATTAACATTCTTATTTACATTATATTTAAATCATTTTTCTATGATTATTTTACTTCTACAAAGCGTATCTTCAACCGTTTAAAAATTATAAATAAAAAATCAATATGATGAGGTTGTATTGTTTGGTTAAATTTGTTTATGAAATTTTCAATTTCAAAACTTACGATAAAAATAATTATCTGTATGGTGTAAGTGATGGTTTGAATTGGGTATTGAATCGCGCTTAAACATACATACTCAAAAAAATCAAAAAAATCAATACCTGAATAGTTTTGTTTTACTATAAAAGCATTAGTTAACCGTAAAGTTTTTCTTCCCAAACATGTTGACTGGATTCACCAATGTCCCCAAAGCTTCCTTTTAATTACGTTTAGCGACTAAAGATTCACGCTTGGAAAACCACATTGCCTGAAGCTCATTAACACGTTCCTACCCACAACTTTCCTACTTTTCAGAACAAACAAATAAACCACAATGCTTCGCCGTTCCGGCGATGGGGCCAATCATCGCTGCGGTCTCGCTCCGGGGAACAGCGCACTCCCGGGTCCAGTTCACATCGGCGGCCCTCTTCCCTGGCCGCTTCCGAGAGCGACGTCTACACCAAATCGATTGACGATGATTACAGTTCCACCAAAAGTGGGTACAACCCTTACGGGGATGCTGCAAGTTCGGTGACAACGGATTCTGTTCCGACCTCAACGACGACGGGAACCGTCAGTGTGGGGCCAACTGGGGTCGCTTCTTGGGGCACCTCGTTCGAAAAACTGCTGGAAGATGCCGCCGGACTGCACACTTTTTCGGTTAGTATTTACTGTTAGTTATATTTAAGTTTAATTGCTTATAACGATTTTCCTTATTTTAGGAATTTTTGAAGAAAGAATTTTCCGGGGAGAACATCTACTTCTGGACTGCTTGCGAGAAATACAGGCACCTAACGGATCGAGAAGAAAGGGCCAGGGAAGCCCAAGCCATCTTCACCAAACATCTAGAATCGGGCTGTAGCGATCCGGTCAATGTGGACTCGATTGCCCGAAACATTGCCAAGGAAAACTTGCCCCAAGCGGAGCAAACCCTTTTCGCGGCAGCTCAGAAACAGATTTTCAACCTTATGAAGTTCGACAGCTACCAGAGGTTTATCAAGAACGATATGTACAAGGTGTGTCTGGATGCCGAGGCCAAAGGGCAGCCGCTACCCTATCCGGGGGAGCTCCTAGATCCACTGCTAAAGACGAGCTTCACCATTCAGGCTTCCACCAAGCTGAAGAAATCGCTAAGCAATGCCGAGGATCGGCGGCGAAAGTCGTTGCTTCCCTGGCACCGCAAAACCCGCTGCAAATCCAAGGATCGAGGCGATCAGGAGCTGAAAAAGGACAGTGGCAGCGGGGGTAAATCGGGGTCCCTGTCCAACGGGGGTGGCAGTAGCAATACGCTGAAGGTCCTGTCGACCAATTCCACTAGTGATATTCATAGTTCTAGAAGTTCCTTGGCGAGGTAAGTGCTTTTTGTTAATTCTTTTGGTGTGGCGTTGTTTGTAAAATCGGCTCGAATTTTGAATTTTGGGGATAAGAATTACCCTCCAAGAAAATTTAAAACTAAATTTCAAAAAGGCGTGACGTTTCAAAAGTGCGAACTTTGAGATAGTCCGGTCCAGCCCGGTTGCTCGGATTTAATTGATTTCAAAGCCCGGATTTTGGCCGGATTTATTCTATTTGTTTGCCGAACTATTAAAAAAAATACGAATTGTGTTGTTGATTGTTTTATTTTATGCGTCTAAAACGATTAGAGCAGTTTGTATAAAAATAATCATCAAATACAATTTAAAATCTGTTGATGAGTTTTCATGAAAAGTTTTGTTTTTTCAAGTTTTTTTTTGATTTTTGTTTAGTACCGTCAACTGAGGCAACATGAAACAATTTTCAACTTCAATGGCTTCTAAAAAACTTATGTTCACAGTTAATCCAACCCCTTATGCATCAAAAGTTTAAAAGATGATGAGACCTTGAAGACCATTACGCATGACAACACCAGTTGCAGTAATTTGTTGGTCTGTAAAAACTAATTTTCACATATTTTCTGAAAATAAGGATGTTAAATTTCAATGTTTACAAACGCGTGATGCAAAACATTCATATTCCAGCACGTGGAAACGAGATTAACAAGGTATTTCTTTGATTTGCATTTTGTTGCATTTTACCCCAGACACCTAACTGAATTATAAAAATATTTATTTAAATAAATTGGGTGATTGTTCGAAAAGTATGTGATGAACTACTCAATGGATTATGCATTAACATTAATGCTCTCCTGTCAGTTCTATGTAAAAATGGAATTAGCGGTACTTGTCTTCAGTAGATTGGTTCTAACCTAACAGAAAAAATCCAGTTCGTGAAGCATGATAATGCGAGATCCAGCGTATTCCCGGTTAACAGTTGTGTACCACAAGAGAGTCACTTGGGACCCCTTCTTTTCATCAAAGTTATGCAAAGACCGAGGAAAAACACAAACACAACACAGAACATATCGTGTAACACTAAACCTGGAGTGCTGACACATAAATTTCTGTGTGCGACACTTCGGTTTGGCATAGCACTTCAATTTTGTTGTGTTGCATCAGATTAACACGACACAGTTTCCAGTTGTGTCGTGATGAGAATAGCACAGTGTGCTCAGCACGCAACACAGTGTTGTTACGAGCAAGGCTATTTTTTCACCCGTCGTGCTTGACTAGCCAGCATCTTTCGTATTTTCAATGGCGAAGCTCTTCACTCACATTGTGTTCTTTCCAGTTCGGCTGCTGGCAGGTAGGCAACGAATTGAAAAAAGCTTGCTGGCAGGAGCAACAATGATAATCACATAGTTTCAGGACCGGCACATGAAAACACTGTGTCGGATTTTGTGTCGCACACAGTACTGTGCTGTGATGCGGACGACACGCAACAAAAGTAGATCAACACAGACACAGTATACAGCTTAGTTTCGGATGTGTCGTGTCATCAAATTGTGTTGCACTTACATGTTTGTGCAATGGCTAACTTCACACGGGAAATCACCCGAGTCGCGAGGGTACGGTACCTCCGGTGATAAGACTTACCCGTACAACGGCTGACGCACTACAGGGCATGCTGAGAATAGCGTGCGCACGAGAATGCTGATATTTGCCCATATACGAGATGCCATACACACACCGACTAGGGTAGAGACAGTAGATCTCTGATTACTCGGTTGTGTACCACACAATGTTCATGCTGTTTTCGGTCTCTGCTGTTATGAACGAGTTTCCCGGAGTGTTGCGTGACGTATGTTTTGATATACGCAGGTGATCTGAAGATGTTCCTTCCAGTTCGAAACCCCAAGGATTGCTTGACTCTGCAAAACGCGCTATATAGGTTTTCTAAGTGTTGCAGCGGGCTAGTGAAGTAGACAATGTGCAACTCGAGACCCCATACACCCAACCTTCGGGTAGTGGTCATATCACCTCTTGTCTGCAACTCCGATTCTCTACCTCCCCGTGGTACTAGCTGGGGTGCGAGCAACCTTAGCGGAGATCGGGTACCCAACCCCGGTGGATGCTTTGGTCGCATGCAGAATGAGTTAGGGGGCTTCGTACGCGTCTGTTCTCCATGTTAGGGGCGGCGTGCGGAGTGCAACAACGTCCTGGTGGTGTTCGGGACCCAAAACAGCAACATCACGACGGTCCTCCTGCGAGATAGTGGGGTTAGCTGCGGGCCTTGCGAGCCTGTGACTACTAAAAAACATAAGCAACGAATAACGAACAACAAATTTCGGATGGAAATCGGCAAAGACCCACGCGACGAAAAGGGACTAGCGATTGGAAACTTGGAACATGGAACTGCCGATCTCTAAATTTTGTGGGCAGTACCCACGTGCTCTCCAACGAATTGAAGAGCCGCAAATTCGACATCGTAGCGCTGCAGGAGGTATGCTGGAAGGGCTCCACGGTACGAACGTATCCAGATGGTCGTGCCATCTACCAGAGCTGCGGCAACACACACGAGCTTGGAACAGCTTTTATAGTGATGGGAAAGATGCAAAAGCGCGTGATCGGGTGGTGGCCGATCAACTCACGAATGTGCCGGTTGAGAATCAAGGGCCGGTTCTTCAACATCAGCATCATCAACGTGCACAGCCCTCACCTCGGAAGTACCGGTGACGACAAAGACGAATTCTACGCGCAGCTGGAGCGTGAATACGACCGTTGCCCAAAACATGATATCAAGATCGTCATCGGGGATTTCAATGCTCAGGTCGGCCAGGAGGAGGAATTTAAACCGACAATTGGAAGGTTCAGCGTGCACCGGCTGACCAACGAAAACGGCCTCAGACTCATTGATTTCGCCGCCTCCAAACGAATGGCCGTACGTAGTACCTTTTTTCAGCACCGCCTCCCACACAAGTATACCTGGAGATCACCGTACCAAACTCAATCACAGATCGACCACGTTTTGATCGACAGCCGGCACTTTTCGGACATCATCGACGTCAGATCCTGTCGTGGCGCCAACATCGAGTCGGACCATTATCTGGTGATGATGAAGATGCGCCCAAAACTCTCCGTAGTGAACAACACGCGAAACCGGCGCCCGCCTCGGTTAAATATCGCGCGACTGAAGCAACCTGAGGTCGCGGCAGACTACGCGCAATCGGTCGAAGCAGCGCTGCCGGCAGAGGGCGAGCTTGACGAAGCCCCTCTCGAGGACTGTTGGGATACCATCAAAACAGCCATCAACAGTGCTGCGGAGAACGTCATCGGTTATGTGGAGCGATCTCGACGGAACGACTGGTTCGACGAGGAGTGTAGGAGGGTGATGGACGAAGAGAATGCCGCGCGGGCGGCAGTAGTGCAAAGAGGCACCCGTCGAAATGTGGAAAATCACCGACAGCGGAAGAGGCAGCGAGTCCGACTTTTCCAGGAGAAAAAGCGCCGCCTGGAGGAGGAGGAGCTCGAGGAGCTGGAGCAGCTGCATCGTTCCCAAGAAACACGAAAGTTCTATCAGAAACTCAACGCATCCCGCAAAGGCTTCGTGCCGCAAGCCGAAATGTGCCGGGATAAGGACATCAAGACGGTGGGGGAAGGTACATCGCCGGCGTAGCCAACGACGAAGAGGAGCCACTCCCAACGATGAGTGAAGTTAAGGAAGCCATTCGCCAGCTGAATAGAAACAAGTCGGCTGGGAAGGATGGCATCGCAGCTGAACTCATCAAAATGGGCCCGGACAGGTTGGCCGATTGCCTACACCGGTTGATAGTCCGGATCTGGGACATAGAACAGCTACCGGAGGAGTGGAAGGAGGGGGTAATATGCCCCATCTACAAGAAGGGCGACAAATTGGACTGTGAGAACTACCGAGCGATCACTGTCCTCAATGCCGCCTACAAAGTGTTGTCCCGAATCCTACTCCGCCGCCTCACGCCACAAGCAAACAGATTCGTGGGAAGTCATCAGGCCGGCTTCATGGAGGGACGGTCTACGACGGACCAGATATTCACATTACGGCAAATCCTCCAAAAATGCCGTGAACACCAAGTCCCTACGCATCATCTATTCATCGACTTCAAAGGCGCATACGACACGATCGACCGTAACGAGCTATGGAAAATCATGGACGAGAACGGCTTTTCCGGGAAGCTAATCAGACTGATCAAGGCGACGATAGATGGAACGCAGTGCTGTGTGCGGATTTCGGGTGAATTGTCGAGTTCATTCGAATCGCGCAGGGGGCTTCGACAAGGTGATGGTCTATCCTGCATGATGTTCAACGTGGCGCTAGAAGGTGTTATTCGACGAGCGGTGGGCGAAATGCGGGGCACGATTTTCAACAGATCCAGTCAACTTATCTGCTTTGCCGATGACATTGATATAGTCGGCAGATCATCTGCGGCGGTGGAGGAGATCTACCGCAAACTGAAACGCGAAGCAGGAAGGTTTGGGTTGATGATTAATACGTCCAAGACGAAGTACATGCTGGCCTGCGGATCCGAGACCGATCGAACCCGCTTGTCCAGTAATAACAAGGTCATGATCGACGGCGACGAGCTGGAGATAGTCGAAGACTTTGTCTATCTCGGCTCACTGGTGACCGCAGACAATGACACCAGCCGTGAGATCCGGAGGCGAATTATCAGCGGAAGTCGTGCCTACTATGGACTCCACAAGCAACTGCGGTCGAGAAGATTTAGCCCTCGTACGAAGTGTAACCTGTATATGACGCTTATTAGACCGGTTGTTCTCTACGGGTACGAGACATGGATATTGCTCGAGGAGGACCTGCGTACACTCGGAGTATTCGAGCGACGAGTGTTAAGAACCATCTTTGGCGGCGTACAGGAGAACGGAGTGTGGAGGCGAAGGATGAACCACGAGCTCGCGCGACTCTACGGCGAACTCAGTATCCAGAAGGTGGTGAAAGCTGGCCGGATACGCTGGGCTGGACATGTTGCGAGAATGCCGGACGACTGTCCTGCAAAACAGGTGTTCGCTACGAATCCGGTAGGAACAAGACGAGCGGGGGCGCAACGAGCGAGGTGGTTAGACCAAGTGGAGCGTGATCTGGCCAACGTGGGGTGCCCGAGAAATTGGAGAACGGTTCCTATGAACCGAGTGAATTTTAGGAATTATGTTCGTCAAGTTATGTCGTGAGACGGAATACTATGTAAATAAATAAGTGTTGCAGCGCTTTGGATTGAAAATTAATGCCTCAAAATGTAACACGATAACTTTTTCTCGGCAGATGAGTAACATCTTGCAAGAATATCGTTTCGAAAAGAGCAGTATCATTGCTAGAAAATCGTCGGTGAAGGACCTAGGCGTTGAGTTGGATGCGGAACTCAGTTTTTCAAAACATATCGAACAAGTCGTTGCCAAAGCAAACTCCTTCTACGGTAGCCTAAGTAGGATTTGTCACGAGCTGAACAATCCTTACACCATTGTTTCGATTTATGTTGGTCTTACATATCTGACCTGCCCTCGAATACGCCAGTGTTTTTAGTGTGGCAGCCGTACTACAATGTACATAGAAACAGAATAGAACGAGTCCAAAAAAATCTCTAAGATTCGCTCTAAGGAACCTCAGTTGGCATGAAGAAATGTCGGAATATCGAGCCTTATATACGGGTAGGATTGGATTCCCTAGAAAATCGTAGAAAATCAATCGACGTGTTGTAACGAAAGGCGTAGCAATTTGCGCAGCATAAGACCGTTCAAGCTAACAAACCGAATCCACAACTAGGTGCTCGGAATGAACCAATTTATAAAATGATGGCGCCCTACAACGCTCATGTCAATGTAATTGAACTAGAAATGTCCAGACAACAAATCAAAAATAGATTTAAGCTAGCGTATTCTTAGATATTTTATTAAGACTAGTAAAGATTAAAGGCTGAAGCAATGGATCCAATAAATAAATAAATGATGGTTGACGTATTGTGCCACCTAATCTACAAATTGACTTATTACGTCCATCCGTCCTCAGGTCAAAGATGTTGTTTTTTTATGGCGCTGCTGGTTGCCGAACCGCTTTCCGAGGATCTCACTTGTTCATAACAGTTACGCTGCAGCGTTTCGAAGTCAGGTTACTTCATCATGTCCCGAAACATGGCCTTAAAGCGCGATGATGTCTCGTAGCGACCATGAAATATAAGTAGTGAAGAAGTCCTGTTATGGATCACTATAGAACTTGAGGGCTGATTGACGTTGGTGGTAGTTGATAGATGGATTCTCTCCTTCACGACTTCCTTTAGGGTCTTAACCTTTACAAGCGTCCGGTGGTAAAGCACCTTAAACTTGATGAATCTCTTCTCCAGGGCGTCAACTACATCAAGTTAGGGTAAAAATGTTGTGACGATAATGGTAACGTGAATCTCGTTGAACTTTTTATACATAGAAAAGGTTCATCGCATAAACCTTTAGAAGTAAGAGAGATTTTGGTACCTGTAGATTTGCACCACCCACCTGTCGCATTCGATTTACCAGCTGCTGTGTTGGCAAGTAACACCTCACCAAACACTTCGGATCGTAGGAGTAGACCGTTAAATTTTCGGAAGACGGACTTTTCGCTGCTTTTACAGTACTTGAACAGCATTGACTGGGATGCAGTTTTCGACAACGCATCAGTAGACGTTATGACTGAATCTTTCTGTAATTGGATTGGTATTTGGTTGAATTTGCATGTTCCTAGATTTAAATGTCCGGTTACACCTGCTTGGAGCACGCCCAGTTTGCGACAACTTCGACGCGAAAAAAATGCATGTTTGGGAAGGCTTCGGAAAAATTGAACGGTTGACTCTCAACAACAGTCCAAAGCAGCAAGCACAGCCTACCGCAGACTCAATTCATCATTGTATAAAAACCATGTTCTGCGTGTACAATCTGGTTTACGTAAAAACCCTCGAAGTTTTTGGACTTTCGTAAATTCGAAACAAAAATCGAGCTTCCTACTTACTTCAGTCTTTTACAACGATGCTGTTGGTGATTCTCCAGATAGGTGTTGCAATTTATTTGCTGAGCATTTTCGGGTGGTCTTTCTGGACACTGCCTCTTCCGAAACTGAGTGCACTGATGCCACGTTTCACGTCCCGGCGGATTCTATAGAGTTCAACACCTTCGAGATAGATCAAGAGCTCATCAAAAATGCCGCAAGGAAACTGAAAAGTTCTTTTGCTCCTGGACCTGATGGAATTCCGGCTTTTATTCACAGTCGATGCATCGAAGCTCTCTCGTTGCCGCTAGCCCAAATCTATAACCGATCATTTCAACAACGTAAATTCCCGGACTATTGGAAAAATTCCTTCATGTTTCCTGTCTTCAAAAATGGCGAACGACGAAATGTGAAGCAATATCTGTGCGGCCGTGCCAGGACAAAGGATAGTTCTCTCGTCATATATTTGGTTCTTACCTTCATGCGTGATCCGGTAATGCGACATGCCACTTTACCCGCGATTGAACCTACGCGTCGTTCGGTCGAATGCCCGCTCGAGAGGTGTACGTGAGTTGCGTGTGCGATGACGACTGAGTGGGGAGAGGACGGCGAGAAGGATGGACGTTCGACGTACGAGGGGCTAACCGATAGCAATGTTGTATTGTCGCGGAAATGCTTATGTAATGTGGACATATTACAGGGTAACGAAATATAGCGCTACACAATATCGAGGCACTACGAGTTTATCGGCAGGATCCAAGCTTTTCGAAATTTTTGTAAGTCAAGCCCTCTTACGCGCTTCCACACATTATATTGCCGCTGAACAGCATAGGTTCATGCCTGGCAGATCGGTGAGTACCAATATTTTAGAGTACACTTCGTTTTGTTTTAACCAAATAGAAAGAAAGAAACAGGTTGATGCAATATACATCGATATCATACGATTGACGACGTGAAAGTCATCATACAAAACAACCATCAAGTAATAGCTGGCAATTTTGACCAACGGTCGTGCCGTACGACGATGTTGGGCAGCAGACTTCTGTTTCAACCGCGGTTGAGGTTCGTGCTCTTTTGGAGAGAAGGAATTTTCATAGGCAAAGAACACGGTTTGGTTTTGGAAAGTCTACAGCAGGCATGTCAAACTCGTTTAGGTGTGCGGGCCGCATTAAAAATTTTCTATGACGTGGAGGGCCGCAGCCAAAATCAGTTAAATCGGTACATTCAGCTTTAGTTTTTTTGCAGTAATATTTTACATAAAAATCGGTGGTGTTTTTTTTGTGACAATTTAAGAAGGAGCTACGCGGGCCGCATTGACCTAGGCCGCGGGCCGCATGCGGCCCGCGTACCCCCAGTTTGACATGCCTGGTCTACAGTCACGTTTGAGGCTGTTCTGAGCGTTGACTTGGAGGCTCCATTCCCAGAACACTCCGAAGTGATGATAGGCATGATGTTTTTACGGTAATGTAACTTTAAAAAGCAATTTAAGGTACTTTGACCGAATTTGAAAAAGCGCTGCCTCTGAGCGATGTTCGTATGATAATCAAGGTATTTTTCCTGAAGAAAATCGCATGAAATAAGACTTTTGAAAGATATGCTGGAAAAAGACAATCCGAATACTGCTTATTCGTCTCTCCTTTGATATGACTGACAACCAAAGGCGTAGTATTTCAGCTTTTTTAACAACAGTTTCACGTAGTATCCTAGGAGTTAAGATGAACATCCTTAATCTAGTGGAAGTAAAACCCTTGAAGGTTCTAGGAAACGTCGCTATGACGTCGTAGTCCACTCCGAATCGAGTGTAGAATTTGACCTTGGTATAGTCGAGATGAAATTACAATACGAACTTTGCAAGTGAACCTTCGTCGATTGTTGTATGTCATTGATTTCATCCACTTTAAACTCTGAATTTGAGCCGGCTACCCTAATGTTTTCATTATCAGATACAAAGATTTCAGCGCTTTTGACCCAATCTCAAATAACATTTTGTACTTCATTTCACCAGTTTCGACGCCGCCATCGGTAAATCGTCCTACGAGCAGGACGACACCCGCAACAGCCTGTGTCGTGTGATATTGTCGAACGGAGCCACGACGGTGGTTCAGACCCGTTCCAACGAAACCATCAAAGAGCTAGTCGAGCGATTGCTGGAGAAACGAGGCATCGTTTACAACGCCTACGAAGCCTTTCTAGCTGGGAACCACAAACCGCTGGATCTGGACGGCCCGTCATCTAGTCTCGCCGGCAAGGAGGTCAACATCGATCAGCGGGTGGTGTTCAAACTGAGTTTGCCGAATCGGAAAATGATTTCCGTCAAGAGTAAGGCTACTAAACCGTTGGGGGATGTTCTGAGACCCATTCTGGCCAAGTACAACTACGAGCTGGATCAGATGAACGTTTACTCGAAGGATGCTTTCCTGGACATGACCTATCCGGTGACCAGTGTGGATGGGCTGTGGTTACAGGTTCGTAACGGGAGCGAGAATGACTTTCATCAGGATCTCACGCGGACGATTGCATCGAGATCGGAGAGGACTCAACAAGGTGGGCATGGAGTAGCGGCGCCTCCACTACCTGTGATCGCGACTACGACCCATCAGCAGATAGTTAGCCATTTTCAACAGCAGCTTAACTATCAGCAAGCTCAATCGGGTGGTCTGGGGGCAAATGCGACAAGTGGGAACTCAGCTTCCTACATTAATAGTAACATAGGGAAGAAATTGGCTACGACTCACGGTGGATCCCAGGGGTACATCAACAATAATAACAATCATTTCAAAAGTAAAGAAGATTTGAAAGATGACGGTAGTCGGCACGAGTTAAACATGCTCGATGAGATCACCAACAAGGTGTTCAATGAGTTGATGAATGGTAAAATTGCCAATGGGAAGGTTCCTGACGACTGTACTTCGGACAGTTCATCCACTAGAAGAGGAGGCGCTGGGGATCGGTTTCGACGACGAGGATCCAATGCGCCCTCGGATAGTGGCCGGGGAGCTAAGAGCAAGAAGTGCTCTACAGCCGGGTCCGAGGATGGAGAGAGTGTTGGAAATGTTGCAACTGGTAGTAAGAAACCAATCATCGCCAAGCTGAAGGCAGGAGTTAAATTGCAAATCCCCACCAGATCCCAAAATGATGGTAAAACCTTAAAATTCTTTGGTTGTAATATTTTAAACTAAAGTTGATTTTATTCTTCCACAGAACTTCTGGAAGGCCTTAAACGAGCCCAACGGAGTCGTCTCGAAGATCAGCGAGGTACCGAAATCAACTTCGAGCTGCCGGACTTTCTTAAGGATAAGGAGAACTTCACCAGTGCCACCTCAACCGGTGCAGCTTCGAGTTCCGGTGTATCCAAGTTCGTACGAAAACCGGGCAAGCGACCCGAATCCGCTGAATATCCTTCTTCCACCAGTATTCACCCGGGGGCTGCAGCCCTTCAAACCGGATCGCTGCAGCAAATCAATAAACCCCAACCTGCGCCACGACTTTCGATTACTGGTTCTCGGGGAATTGCCGTCGAATCTACTCCGAGAACTCAGGGAGGAAGTGTAGTTTCTTCGCTGGGTGTCGTGCAGTCCGCTTCTAGTGAAAGTTGTTTGAACAACCTTTCCATGCGCTGTAATGCGTCCCCGTCGGCCGGTCTGGTGGATGATAACGGAAACGGTTCCCTGTCGGAGAATAGTTTTGCAGGTAGGGTTTCTCTCTTTTAAGATAAGAAGATTGTCCTTGAGCATTTCCTTAAACATTTTTTCGAATTTTTTTCATCAGAACTTGTAAATTTCACATAAATTTCTGAATGCTCGAGGACAACGTATCCTGGCCTCCAATAATTTACAATTTTAACCCCTCTTCTGACCCATTTTCTCCACTAACAGGAAGCTTTTCTAGCGTTATCGAAATGCCAATGAGTGTGAAATGAGACGCTATCTAACTCTAACTCATCCTAAAAACCATGTTTGGAAACAACAAACTCTTGCAGCAAAACGATAACAAGCAATGGTATCTATCTAATCGTTGTAAAATATGTCTGTAACGTTGTTTCGGGTTGGCACAGTATTTATTAGTTGTTTAAGCTTTACTTGCACCTCGTGTTGTAGTTTTTTTTTCAGGGATTTTCATCCTATTGGATGATTCATCCCACCGTGTTGTAGCATTTGATTTGGAAGTTTTAGATTTAACGAAATGTTTGGAGCTAACTTGTGTTGTAGTTTGTAAATCTTGTGACCTAGTCAAATAAAAAAAAAACAATGTTGAGAAGATTATCAAATGCGCTTTTTACGTGAACACTCATGAATTCATGTATCATCATTATCATGAGTTTATTACACGTGCTCAGTGCTCAAGATCGGGTTCAATTTTTTTTATTCCTTTTAAAAAGAGTTTATGATCGGGTTTGTAATTCCGCTTTCATAATTTGTCCACTTTTTTTTTAAATTTTCTGATGTCGAGATTTTTCCTGGTCCTGACCATTAGCTTATATCTGAGTTCGTAATTTAACCATTTTTCCTTCCATCTTTTCTGAGTTTCGGGTTCAGGAGTATGCTATGGATCTTCAGCTTATTCTTAATTTTTGTAATGTCATGAACTTGGATTTGGGATTTTTTCTTCAAATGTATTATCCCCATTGACCATGAGCTTCGAAAGGGGTTTAAGATTTCTTCTTTCTTATTTGCTCTTCATTTGATTATGAAATTGTACTTAGGTTAACAGTTTTGTCTTCAAGATTTTTCCCCTCACTAGAATTTATTCTCATTTTTTTCTTTGCTTTACCATGGTTACTCAGGTTTGAATAGGGTGTTTTTTTTTTCAGACCAGGATTTTGTCTTCAGACTTTGTCATCTTTACGTATGCTTCAAGGGGAGATTCAAGGTTTTCAACTTATTTTCTTCATCCTCTGATTATGATTGCTTTCATACTTTTACCTTTGCTGATTTTCGGAATCAGGGTGTTTTCCTATTTTCGTAGGTGATGGATAGAATTAGAGAAACATGAGGTATCAAAGAACGAAAGAACCTAAGTCGTGAATATCATGAATTTTTAGAAAAAGATTCAACGGCTCACCGGCAGAACTTGAACCTGCAATCTCAGGTTCGAAGATGTACCAAGCGATTTCATAACATTAGTGTTTTCCTACTTTTTTCTCTAATAAAGTTTTCAGCTTTACGGGGAATAAGGGGGTAGGACACTCCAATCTGAACATGTTGAAGCTAACTCTTGCCCTTTTTTTTGTTATTTTTAAGTTTTCTATGTTTTTCTTATACTCATCTGACTCCTTTAGGATTCCATATCCATTATAAAAAATTACCAAAATTTTAGAAAAGCATTTTTTTAATCAAAAGAAGTTAATGAATTCTTGAATTTGTTTAAGGAAATATGTAATGCATTTATGTTGTTAAGTGTTTTTCTTTCTGATGCCAACTTTTTGTAAGTTGTAGTCTTGCCATGGAAAGCACCTCAACGCTTAGTTAAATGTTTCTGCAATGTTTGTAGTTTTGTTAACTGTAACTGTGAATCTGTTGAATCAAAAATAAAATTACCAAACATTAACTTCGATTTTCATTTTTCCTTTTCTAGAAACGACAATGATTTTCAACCACCACCAGATTCCAACCAACCCTTGCAATACCCCGGAAAGTTCACCGATTCGAGGCGCTCTTATGAACAGCCACCACCGAAGGTCGATCGATGCGGACTGTTGCCGGGATATCCCGGATCATGCGTTGCAATCAAAAGGAAGCCATAACTATCAACAGAATCACAACCATCAGCAACTTACTACGAGTTTAGGCAGTGGCTGCAGTACTACCAGTAGTACGACTAGTAACAGCAGCAGCAATAGCAGCACCAGTAACTATGATGGAGACAACCAGAAGGGTCCGCCACCGCTTCCACCGAAGCCCAAAATCCTACCCATCAAACCTTCCAACTGGGGCCATACGGGACCGAGTGGCGGTGGAAGCAGTAGCACCAACTTGAGCACTTCCACCCTGGGAAACCTGTCCACCACCAGCAGTAGCACCAGTCCCACCGGTGTCAGAAGCAACAATGGTAACGGTAATAGCACCACCACTAGCAGTAGTAGCCAGAGTGTTGCGAAAGACCGGCAGACCGGAAGTGGGAAGCAGACTAGAAATATCTACCTGGATCATGCGAGTAGCAGCTTTGTATAGAATGTAAAGAAACATTAGCACAATACTAAAATAGCTAGAGCTAGGTTGAAGGAATAATGAAAAAATATTTTAAAATTTAACTTTTTATCAAACTGTCGGTAAATTTGAAGGCTTTTGAAGCGAGTGTTTTTTTTTTCAAGATATTGCAGTTCTATCTTAGCGCGTGTGTATTTTTTTTCATCGTTTTATTTATTTTTGTCGAACTGTGAAAACATGTATTATTTTGCCGATTTTTAAAACGTAAGACTAGATGAGAGAATACATATATTTCTAATATATTTTATAAAAAATATATCTCAAAAGAATTCTTTCAAAAGATATCACACTCCACAATCTTTGGTAACTGATTTTTACCCTGTATTGTGACTTGCCATTTTTCTCTTTTTTAAGAAATGTCAACCATCATGCGGCTCCATTAAATTCCTATTCCTTGATTATGTGTTGTGTTGTGAGCCTACTTGGTTGAATAATTCTACTGAATCAAAGCAATGTAAAGATTCCCTTTAATTCAACCACGGTATCTTATTCCTTCTTCTGATATTGATTGGAGTTTGTGTTATTCTAAACCTCCGTTAACTTATTACATTTCTATTGCATACTATCGATTTGATCCTGTAGGACCTCCGTTCGACCCCCTTTTTTGTAACTTCAAATCAAAATTTGGTTTCTTTTGGTTTATCGAAGAATAACGAAGAAAATCGAATGAAAACTTTAATAAAACAAACCTTGCTCAACTAGGCAAGACATCCCAAACGATTTCGACCGATTGAATGACAGGTTCATCCGATATTTGACGACTCAATTCATTTGAAACAATTAAGAATTCAACTTTATCAACAGTTCTGTTCAACCTGAAACGTGACTGTCCGTTTTGTACCGCATTCTAGTCAGTGTTAGTAAAACCTGCCGAGAGTTATCGTATAAGTACAATGAGTGTCTAGATGTCGGATTTCTTGCTCTCATTTAGATCGAGTTGTCCGAACACTGGTTCCAAGAAATTTTCATTGAACGTGAATCCCGATGCTAACCACCAATCTGGAAGCATTAGCACAGTTTGCAGTGGCATTGCACAGTATGGAACAAACGAGAATATGATATCTCTTGTGGTCATCGTTACAGTCTGTGTAGCACCTTCTTCCTCATCCTTCCTATCCAATTCCGAATTCCAACCGTGCATATGTATGTAGGTAGTTAAAACGTCCCGGACGATGACTCGAATGTTTTCCTTGTTTGCTTTCCCTCATGATGTGTTAACAATTTGTTTAATGGTTGGTGTCTTTTGCTCCCGGGCAAATCAAATCGAGTCAAAGTTGGAATTTTTGTCATTCTAGTGATCATTCGTTACAGGTTCTTCCTTGACGCACAGTCCTGAAATTATTTTTATATACCAAGCAATGAAATTTTAAACTTTTTTGTATGAAATCTATTTTCTAATTTTACTACAAGCTAATATTTAAAACCAAAATTATAATAATTCAATGCTTAAACAAAGATTTTTTTCAAAAATATATTTACAAAAAAATTCAAGAATACCGTGTTTCAATCCACTGAATATTGCTGCTTCCATTGGCATATAGAAAGTGCTCAATCACAAAGTCCTTTGAAACGAAACATCTGCCATCTCACCATTTCCTATACTACTGCTTAAGGCAGGGGTCGGCAATCTTTTTAATCTCATGAGATAAAAAATCAAATTTTCATGCAAATGCCAAATTTTTAACGAGAAGCATTTTTTTTTATTTTACACAGCATTTTTTTTTTGCTGGAAAATTTTGCTGGTTTTTGTCCCGCTGACTTTCCAGCAAAATTTCCAGCAATTTAAATTGCTGGAAAAAACAGCAAACGTTAATGCTGGATTCCAGTATTTCAAATTGCTGGAAAATCAGCAATGCAGATTGCTGGAAGCCAGCAATTTCTTTCAAAACAACCGGCTTTGTTTAGTACCAAATTTATATTTCAATTCTAAATTAAATATTGATTACTGCCTGTGCATATAATGAGCAATGAAAAAGGATTTGTTTCTTTCTTTGAAACAAGTTGAGCACCACTGACTTTCAGTGTGTGCTGCACGGCTAACTATAACCCAAAACACAAACACTCAAAACCCAAAACTTGTAGCATTATCACAATTTACTTACACGAAAATTTCACTAATAGGACATATTCAAAACCTAGGCTAGCTTACATTATTTTATCCTACTTACGGGCCCGTATTTCCTACATTAGTGTACAAACTGACAAACAAGACGAACAACATCCATATCACAGTTGGTTCGGCACAGGATTATCACAGCTGAATATCACGGAATTTCTGGCAACCCTGCCTGGTTGCACTGCTCTACGGGCACGCATCACTGCCCGGAGCATCTCCGCTGTCTGCTTCCGACTGGTTCTGTTCCGGCTTGGCCAAAAGAATGAGCTGGTCCCAATAGTGCGTTGAGCTCCCGAACAACGGCCCTGTAGAAAACAAACATTTTTTCTCTTTTTCTCAAAGGTTTCCTTCGCTATTTTATAACTCACCCTGTTGGAGCCGTTATTGATAAACCGGTTACTAGAAGCACCAACCTAGTTTGCCGTGTTCATCGTCGGGCTGGATGTTGTAGATTTATGTATAGAGCTAACCGTTGCCTGGGAGTTAAAAAGAATGGATATTTTTCCGATCCGTTTTTATCCGAATTGTTTTCGCTCACCTCCTGCCGATGCGGGGCGACCGGGTTCTTTATATGTCACGGCTTCGGGATGCAACGGATTACGCCACCAACAGAAACGGTGAACTGTTTTGCTGTGCTACGTTGTTTTGCTTTTTGTTTGTTTACGTTTTCACATGTGTTTTCGTTTGACAGGTTACACTCTTAATAATAAACAATGAATGTTGGCTCGAATGAACACAATCACTACACGCTCACAACGAAATAGCTCTCACTAATAAATTACAACGCTACATCATTCTTAAATTATGTTTGCATTTATTTCCAAGAACTTATTTTTTTAATTTTCCAACACCGGCCCTGGAGTGGCAGCTTTGTGCCAAAGTGTTGATCATTCGCCACATGAGAAAAGAGTTCTGATTAGTATCTTTTATGAAATCTGTCCAATAAAAACTCACCCTTGACTTATGTCTGGTTGCTAGAATATAGAGAAAATTAAAAATAATTATATTAATCTGACCAAAATTCGTAAAATAGAGTCTCACTTTGCTTCAGCGTACGAAAACAAACAAACTCCCATGTGACAACTCGATTGCTGATTTTACAGCAAACTAGATCAATTGCTGGAGAGTCCAGCAATTTGAAAACCGATTGCTGATTTTTCAGCAAAAAATGACAAGAACACAACCTATTGCTGAAAAATCCAGCAATTCGAAAACCGATTGCTGGTTTCCAGCAGAAAAAAAATTATTGATGAACGTTTCCAGCATTTTTTTTGCTGGAAACCGAGGCAAAAAATTACTGTGTGGAATGTTGGTTTCCAACAATTCAAATTGCTGGAAGATCAGCAATCCAGATTGCTGGAAACCAGCTATTTCTTTCAACACAACCGGCTGTATTCATTATCAAATTTATATTTTAATTCAAAATTAAATTTTGATTTGGCTGTGTATATAATAAGCAATAAAACAATTATTTCCTCGTTTTTTTTTTCAATAAAGGGATATATTTATTTCCAGAAACAAGATATTTTTTTATTCAATATTCTATAACACCGGCTCTGGGCTGGCAGCTTTGTGCCAAAGTGTTGATCATCCGCCACCTGTTAAATAGTTATGATTAGAATATTTTAGAGAATATCTATCTTTTCAAGAAAAACTCACCCTTGACTTGTTATCTGGTTGCTAGAATATAGAGGAAAATAAAATAATTATATTAATTTAATCAATAAAGTAAAATAGAATCTCACCTTTCTTCAGCTTACGAAACAAAAACAAACTCCAAATTGACAACTCGATTGCTGATTTTCCAGCAAACTAGACTTATTGCTGGAAAGTTCAGCTATTTGAAAACCGATTACTGAATTTTCAGCAAAAATGACAAGGACACAACCGAATGATGAAAAATCTAGCATTTAGAAAACCGATTGCTGGTTTCCAGCAAAAATTTAGATTGTAACATTTCCAGCAATTTATTTTTGCTGGAAATCGAGGCAAAAATTACTGTATGCTCGATTTTCAGCAAAAAAAAATTGCTGGAAACGTTCATCAATAATTTTGTTTGCTGAAAACCAGCAATCGGTTTTAAATTGCTGAAGTTTTCGACATTCGGTTGTGTTTTTATCTTTTTTGCTGAAAATAGTCTAGTTTGCTGGAAAATCAGTAATAAAGTTGTCAAATTGGAGCCTGTTAGGTTCGCACGCCGAAGCAAGATGAGACTCTATTTTACGAATTTTGAATAGATTAATACAATCATTTCTATTTTCCTCTATATTCCAGCAAACAGATATCATGTCAAAGATGAGATTTTATGGACATCCATGAAAGCTCCCAAGCAATCAACAGTCGCGTTTTTACTTAAAGATGGAACTCCGATGTTCTCATTTGGCTAACAAAAATGTTTCACGGGAGCTTCAGGTGACTCTTGTCACGTTAAAGTTAATCAGGAACTTCCATCGCCCCTTGAAAAGTTAAGTTATCGAAAACGCACTAAGCACTTTTAATGCAACTTTTTTCTAGAAGGTCGATGACATTCGCTTAACACTTTCTAACGCAACGTTAAGATACTTCTAGGTGTTTTGAAGAACCTGTATGGGAATTCTAAGCGACATGACCAAAATGTCTGTTAATTTCTTGTCATGGTTTTTGTTTTGTTTATATCAGTACTGGTATTTACAAATGAAATTCAGGAATTTTTCGAATTTTTCTTATCAATGTTAAGGTATTCGAAAAATTTTTGATGATGAGAATTTTTGTTATTATTTATTAAATGTAATGAAAATCCTTTAAACGAAATAAGGTACAATCTATTGACCAACCCATTCAATGATTTCAAATGATATTAAGTTTAAATATCTATTATAACAGTGGCAATGAACTATTGCTGGATTTGTCGATAGGTTGGTGAGTTTCATTGCAACCTAGAGAGCAGCGATTCAATTCTCTAGGTGTAAGTAGCTTTTGTAATCAAAACAATATGATTGAAATCAATGATGATAGACCGGCAACTTAGCAATCTGTCATCTGGTTGTCAGAGTAATCTGTTTTTTTTTTCGGCGCATAGAAGTTTTTCGACATACTCTTTGAAGCTGATTAGCATTCTCTTCAGCCACCCAAACGAACTTCAAAGTAGTTTTAAGAACTTTAATTATGGGCTGATTAGCCTTCTCTTCAGACAGAAACGATAGCTGATTAAGCTTCTATGAAACCTTTTTAAGGGAATTCTGGTTGCTTGGGGTGGTCTGAAGGGCACTTACCTAAGCTCGAAAGGCAATTAGGTTATCATGTGAGCTTAATCCGAAGCCTAGTTTTACTTTTGTTCTGAAGTTAGTTAAATTGTGACGGTTCAATTGAACCGCTATTTAAAAATGTTGCTCACTCCTGATTTACCGCAAATTTCATTTTCTCAAGCCAGAATAAAGAAATTATATACATCATCCTTGCCCATTTTTTTATTTCCTTAAGAAATGGACAAGAAGAATGACAACTTATTTATCGGTCTTGCCGGGGAACTGAAATGAAGGGAGAAAATTCGTCAATGATCACACAAATTGTGCAGCCAATGATTGTATTTGTGGCAATTTGTTAGAGAAAATTAGAAGGTTTGAGTTCAAATGAGAGGAACCAGTGCTCAGAAATGAATTCTTTGCATTTGGAATGGTAATGATCAAAATTCAACAACTGCTTAACAAATTGCAACTATTTGCAATAATTAGCACATTTTCACTCTCTCTGAGCACCGGTTTCTCTCATTTTAACTTAAACCTTCTAATACTCTAACTCTAACAAGTTGCCACAAATTATAACAAATTCGTTCATTGGCTGCCAAATTTGTTTGATCATTGACGATTCTCCGTTTATCTCAATCCACTGTTCACAAAGCTGCAAGAATTTTTTTTATCCAGTATCACTTTTTTTTGTATCTAAAAGATTATTTTTAAATTATCAAAGATCAAACTCATCATAGTTTGAACACCCTATTCGCTGACCTCAGCGGCCATTTTGTTCCACAATCTCTTCATCTCTGTTGCTTCCCAAGTCGTCCTACCATTCTTCTTCATCTTCTGCTTGACAATTGCCCAAAATTTTTTGGTAGGGCGGAATTGAGGGCAGTTGGGTGGGTTGATGTCCTTTTCGACAAAATCCACCCGTTGGCCCAATACCACTGTAGAACCTCCTAGCTGTAGTGGCAGTTTGCCAAATCTGGCGAAAACTTAACCAGTCCTTTGTGAGATCTAATGTACGAAAAAAAAAGTTTTTCAGGCATTCCTCCTTGTAAATTTCGGAGTCCATGGTCTTGTTTTTCACAAAAACCGGAATTTTTCGTCCGCAGCTGCAAATACCTTGCCAGATCAAACACTTTCTTGCACACTTATCAGCAAAAACGAATTTGAAGTTGCCGGGGACATCACCATGACCAGTGCAGTGCACCACTGCAGTGGCTTTACATAATTTTTGGCCAGAAAGCTGCCAAAAATCCATCATCACGTACGTTTCGTCATCCATGAGGATGCATCCGTCGAACTTCGTTGGAATCTTCTTGTATAACTTGCGCGCACGTCCTTTGGCTACTAAATTCTGCTTCAAAGTCCGGTTTGGTTGCTTACTGGTCCGATAGGATCGTATTCCTTCGCGTAGACGAATTCTGCTGACGGTGCACCGGTCGGCGTTGAATTTCTTGGCAATGTCATAGTCCGACTACCCTGTGTTTTCCTTGATCGTTCTCAACACCTTCAAATGCAGTTTCTGATTCTTAGGTCCACTATAACGCTTGGTATGAACCTGCCGATCTATAGTACGCATCTCACGGAAACGTTTGAGAACGCTACACACGGTTGATTTGACCATTTTTAACGATTTCGCGATTTTTGAACCCGACCACGTCGGGTTTTTGACGTGGGTGTTCAAAATTTATTTTCATCTCGCGGCTTCCATCACGTGTAAATTTTTTGAAACAAAACGAATCGTAATGAAATTTTCAGCACTGGTAGAAGAAACATTCCTCTACAAAGTGCTGCCAAAACATTCCAGATCCGACAACTAGGAGCACTATGGTAAAATAAATAGTGCGTCCAGATTTGTAGTGATCCATGCTTTAAATTATACATTTTTTTTATCAGAAACGTTTTTAAGGAAAAAGTGTAAATTTGCTGCATAGATTTAGGGGTAAACAAATAGTACAAATATTCTATTAGCTTAAATCATGAAAAAAAATCTTAGGATGGATGAAATTTGAATGTTTACAAACGCATAATGCGAAACAATCATATCCCAGCATATGGAAACGAGATTTATGAGGTTTAGTTCTGACTTTCATTTTGTTGCATTTGCCCCAGACAGGTAAATGAATTATAAAAATATTCATTTTAAAAAAATTGGTGATTGTCCGAAAAATATTTTAACACCAACAGTGTTGGCATAGGATTATGAAAACAATATAAAGTTTGTAGGTGATATCATTAAGCCAATTTTGACCAAAATATTAAAAATAATTGACAACATTATTACAAAAATTAGAAAAATAAGGTCAAAAAGAATATAACAATAATGTTTTTTCTATAATATCTCTAATAACTAAGACGAAAATTCAACAAATATGAAAATATGACAAAGTTATGCCAAATGTGGAAAATTTGCAAAAATATGACAAAACAATAACGATATTTTTTCACTAAAATAACAAAATTATGCTTAAAAAATTACCAATGTGATAATGTGATAATGTTTCATTGAAAATCCTGCCAGACATCCAAAATACAATTCCACAGATTTGGAAAAAAAAAGTGAATCAAGAGAAATTCTCTTGATAAATTTGTCGATCTTGATTAAAACTACGAGGCTTGGAGACGCTGGGAGAAATTCTATGAATTTTTTGCTCAATAATCAATTGTTTCTTGTCTTAAATTATTCTTGATGAAGCTTTGAACAATTTTTTTTAATAATTTTTCATGGATTTTTCAATATTTGCATGTTAACGAAAACAGGTGAAAAACAGAAGGATGCACTAAAAAGTATTAAATTTAATAATAAGAGATATCATTTTTACAATTAGACGAACAAATATTAGAATCTCTTTTCAGCGGTAATGAAAATGGATGCGTTTTTTTTTATATCATTTATACCCACACTCTCTTAAGCTGATGTATACAAATTTATTAAAATCGAAAATGGGTTATATTTTTCTAAAAAACGGTTATTGATACAAATAGTTTATGTATTACCAATTTCTCAACCAAAACAACATATCAAATGTGTTGATATTAGTACTGCTCCCCATCAAAAAGGATGCCTAATGCTGACACTCGAGCTACTTTCAAAAGCGCCCAAATGCAACCAACCGACCTGTAGAAAAACCATCTATGTAAGCAGAACGAACGATCGGATGCGGCCGAAAGAATTGCAATCATCAATCGCTGGCTGAAAATTTTCTTTTGCCGATTCTTCTGTGCAAAATCATCTGCAAAGCATTCGCTTGGCGATTCGATCATAGGTGAATCGTGGATGAAATATTTAAAGAGGTTGGCCGGAAAGTCCGATTGGTTCGCTCACTGAGTGCCATCGGTGTGTAAATTTTTCGAATGCGTTCGGAAAATGGGTTACCTCACAAAGTGAGAGAATAGTTTTTTTTTTTCGTCGATTCATTCACCAGTCAGCATTCTTGGCTTCAACTATACATTCCTGGTTAACCTATCACATTTAACTATAAATATGATAGATTAAATTGTGATGGCATAATTGATTCAACTATAAATACTAAATATGATAGATTCAACTTCATTTGTATGATTGATTTTAGGCATTCGACTATAAGTATAGTAAATTCAACTATATTTTTTATGATTAATTGTGTGATACTTAAAAAAAAACTACACATCTAAAAACTACATGCTCATCTAGTGTGCCCTCAGCAGCAGGCAGCTCGTGTTTATCAATGGCAAAATAGGAGATAATTAGCAAAGGAGGTTTAATTGAATAACACATTTGCTTGTTTAAATAAAATTGTGACAAAAGTCTTCCTTCTTTCAGGTTAACTCTAGCCAGATGCAGCAGTAACTAAATTGCAGGCGAAGGAAACGATGCCGCTGGATGAATCGGTACTAGGCATCCCGGTTGGGTGGCAACAATTTGCGTTTCATCGAGAAGCAGAAATGGCTGGACAATGCCAAAACCATTGATGTGCTGCCCGCTAACCCGAACATTATCGTATTATTCTTTGTTAACATAATCTTTTTTGTGCTTACAAATAAACAAAGTATGTATAAAACCACAATGAAAATAAAAATAAATACAAGACAACCACATATAAAACAACTATAAATTATAGTTGAACTCTTAAAATAACTCATAGAAATATAGTTGATTCAATCAACTTTATAGCTAAGGTTGCCAGAATTTTTTCCAGTCCCATCCGGGCCTAGCAATTCCGGGCATTTTTTCAAAAAAACCTGGCAAAATCCGGGCATGAATTTCAATTTTTCAAATCCAATAACCGGGCAAAAACCGGGCAAAATTTAGGTGTTAATACATATATAAAAAAGCACAGAAAAAATGCATAAAAAATGAAATTAATATTTTATTAATGTTATTGCAGACTTCCAAAAACGTTTAGGAACACTTTAATATTTAAAGGTTTAGAAAAGTAAATCAGCGAAATTATTTGAAACAACTGTTGAAAATTTCCATACCGTTAATCGATTTTGCTGAAACTTACTCAAAAACTTTGATTTTTTTTTGGTTTTTTCGTGAAAATTGTGAAAAAATCCGGGCAATATCCGGACTTTTTTCACGATATCCGGGCAACCGGGCCGGACCGGACTTTCTCGAAATTTTGCATCAAATATCCGGGCAAACCCGGATAAAACCGGGCAATCTGGCAAGCTTATTTATAGCTGTATAAACCAAAGCTGTAAAGTTGAATGCATAACATTAATCAATATTCACTGTTGTCGCGTGAAGCTGCGCACTCTTTTCGAACATTGACAAGCTGCTATTTCTCTCTCGGTTTATATTTTTTCATGATTTTTTTACACAGTTTAGTTCAACTATCCAACTAATGTCTTGATAATTTGAAGTCTTTAAAATGACTGGAATCAAAAGTACTGCTTTTCCCGTAATAAAGGGAAATTCGAATTGCTTTACTAAATTCGCTGTATCTTTGACAATTTTCATTGAAAAGTCTTGAAATTTGGTCCAAAGATGTAAAAATGTATGATTTTGTTACTGACCAAACGGTTAAAATCAATTAACGCGATCAAAAATGGTGTCGGGTAGAAAATAAGGTTCATTATCACCCAAAAGACAATTTCATCCTTTTCTACGGATGTTTGTATGGAAAACATCATAATCAATGTTTTCTAAATTTTTTATTCCACAAAATCGAAATTAATCACAAAGAATATTGTAAACTAATAGAAACTTCATTCTGCTTTGTTTAGAAATAGAAATTGTTCCAACAGAACTGGTATTTGGACACAAGAGCGAATACATTTAATATTAACTGGAATTGTCTATCAAATTTGGCAGGTCATTTCTGAAACTCTGTTCTTCTTATTATGAACTCTGTTGAAACATTTTCTAATCCAAAACAAAGCTCGAATGAAGTATCAGTCAATTTACAGCATTCTTTGTGATGAATATTGATTTTGTGAAAGAAAAAAACTAGAATACATGGATTTCGATGTTTTCCATACTAACATACGTCCAAAATAGAATGACATCCTCTGTTGGGAGATAATGAACTTAGTTTTCTACCCGGCACCATTTTTGAGCACGTTTATCGATTTTGACAAAACTTGGCCTGGTATTAGATCAAACTTTTTAACATCTTTGGACCATATTTCAAGATTTTTCAATGAAAATTGTCGAAGATACAGCAAGTTTAGTGAAGCATTTCCAAATTTCCCTTTTTTACGGAAATAGCTCTATCTTTGTTTCCCATCATTGTAAAGACTTCAAATTTCGTAGAGTGTTAGTTGAAGAATTGAACTAGATAGTGTGAAATTTTCATGAAAAAGCATCAACCGAGAGAGAAATGGTCGCTTATCAAAGTTGGAAGTGGATGCGCAGCTTCACGCGATTTCATTCTTTTTTGAACGCAACTGTAGGTGAAAAATAGTTGGTAGAACTCGTAAAAACTTTTTCCCCGTGATATCTGAGGCATGACACATGAGAATTAAGACCCGAGACCTGACACATGACACATAAAACGTGAGACATAAGATCAGAGATATGAGACGTGAGAAGTATGACATATGACTTGAGAGGTGAGACCTGAGGTGATCTGAGACATGAGGTATGAGATGGGGAAAGTGAGACGTGAAGTATGTGACGTTAGACGTGAGATGTTAGGAGTGACAAGGGAGAATTGAGACGTAATACGGGTTTCGCTATGGTACGGTATCTTTGAGAGTCATTTTCAATGGAGATATTTGGAAATTTTTGATGTTAAGAGACGCTTAATTCTGTGAAAAGTGAGATCTGGGGATTTTTTTTAATTATCTGACGGGTTTGCGCCGGGGGTCTTCAGATTTTCCCCAAAATTGAAAATTTGGTTCATTTTTGCGACTTAAAAACACATGTATTTTTTCAGATTTCTAACATTTTTATTTTTTGAGTTAGCTTCGGTTAGATTTTTTTTTGTCAATAAAAAATAACCATTTTTCAAAGCTACATAACTCTGTTATTTTTCAACGTAAATTATAAAATAGCACATCAAAATGCATTGAAATTTTATCAGCTTTCCAATAAAAAAATAGTTGAAAACACATAAATAAAGACCTTCAATATGAAAAGTTGTAAATAAACTTTAAATGGCGTTTAAAAGTACCGTCTGCACCACCGAATATTTTGCAAAAAATACCATTGAATAGCTCAATTTATGATGCAACTTTCATCTGAAGACACCAAAGTGGGCCATCAACTCCTTGAAGAGTTATGAAAGAAATAATGACAACAAATCTCTTTTTTTGCATCGGAAACAAACAATGGTCGAACAACTGCACTCACATATGGAGATAGCGCGCACTTCTAACAACATGGAAATAAAAGAACTTATCAAAGCAGGTAAAAAAGACTATTTTTTTGTGCTTTGTAGACTGCCCCTACTTGCATAACAATCCTATATGAATTTTCGTCATTTTAGGTCAACATACACAGAAAAAAATAAAAGCTGTAGAATTACGGCAAATATCCTGTAACAAAAAGGAGCAGGACTTTTACCGTAATTTCACAGGTTAAAAAAAAATTACATGACATTTATTAATACATTAGCCAATATTTTTACAGGTTGGTTGAAAATTACAGGCCTAGAATTTCGAACCGTGTCTCTCGTTCACTTTTTGAATTTATCGATAAAAATTATTGTTTAAGTGAATGGCAAGTGAATTTAATTTCAAGTAAAACACAATAATAGTACAATGTTATTAACAGCAAATTTATTATCTTTATTTAAGATACATTGGAGAAAACAATTAGCAACCATTTGCAACTCAAAGGGAATGAAAAAATAGGTCTACAACTAAATTTGTATTTCTTAAAACGTATTCATGAATTGTGCAAAGATGGTATTAGACAATTCTATTTTTCTTAAATAAATCGGTATACTTTACCTTCAGCATAACTTTTGAGCCACCATCGGCTAAAATTGATCCAGGTGGTTAACAAAAACAAACCTTTCTAAAATGGTGATACCGCCACTAAGAAGATGGATCGACGGTTTTTGCGATTGTTTAAAAAAAAACAGCACTCCAGATTCCTGCGTAGTATTTTCGTTGGTCATGTTGTGGGTTTATTCCGTTAGTAGGCAACTCCGGATCCCAGAGCGATTCATGCAGCTGCAGCGTAAATTGTGTAACATCCGCCACATACAATCGGAAACGGGAGATTGCATATTCGAACGAACTTTGCCGACTCGTGAGCTTCGGCAATCCACAGTGGAATATTTTCCCCAACCTGCGGGCTTCAATGTTTCCCACATCAGCTATACAGGAGACGCATCCCTCATACTGCTGCTTGTAACGGGAAGGACAAATGAAACAGAATCAGTTTTAGGGAATAAAAAAAAATCAAAAAGCTCACCCTTTCGCCGCACTTTGACATGGTTATATTCCTCTCTGTCGGAATCCTCTACTGGTTCTCCTGAGGTGGGTAGTTATTTCTGCATTCAGCCGCTTCGAAATCCGATCTGTAGGATGAACAAAAAGAGGAAAGCATTTAAGAAAATCGAATGTAATTGAATTCATTGCGTCGCTCACGTAACAAACATCATGTTTCAATGTGTAACACTGATCAATACCGATTAATCACACTTACTGGATGGTGTTCAAGTAGTTCCAGGATGCACAAAAGTCCTGCAGTCACTTGCTAAGTTTGACGACTGCACCGCCACGAATCAACCGGTCGAGATCTGGCAAATTCGTTTTTGCCTTCGAACACCGGAACTTCTCGGTTCGCTGCATCTCTTCTGATCTGGTTGGCAGGAAAAACGGTAACGGAGCAAGTGCTGGAGTTGCTCCGGCACAAAACAACAGAGAATGTAAAGAACAAAAACAACAGAGAACCAAATCAAAACAAAGACAACTGTCCCGCGGCGCGATATTTTTGACGTCTCCCTTTTCGACTGGGATGCCAGGCACAACTTGATTTTTTAGTCTGTAATATAAAATTATTGGACAACGCGTAATTTAACAGCACGTAATTTTTTTTCGACCAGTAAAACTACGGCAAATGTCCTGCTTCTTTTGCTACAGGGCATTTGCTGTAATTTTAAATGATTTTCGATTTAAAATTAAATGTTTTTTAAATTACAGGTCGAATTATTTTAAAGGCGAGCATATTCAATGACACGTAATAGTCATTATTTTTTTCTGTGTAGGGATTCAAAATAAAACACTAAAAAAGAGGTTTTGTTCTACAAATTTCGAAAAAAATATCAATTTGTGGCTGTTCTATATGAAATATAGGTACCCGAATAACAGATCCATATGTGAAATACCACGGCATTGGTTACTTTTCAATGCTTCTTTCGGCGAAATAGTCTTTGATTTATTACTTTGAATCATTTAAAAAAAATTAACTCACTTGATGTCGAATGAGTTTTCGAAGGCAGGTCTGACTTCCTTAGGAATGACTTCCTGAGCGAAAAACTATCGGATGCAATCAAAAATCGTAAAAAGATTCAACTTACAATGTGGAATTTACGATATTTTTCCAAAAGTATGTTTCTTTTTCTGAAAATTGCATTTTGAAGTTCGAAAATGATCAAATTTAAGTTTTAGAAAGTAGCTTGGTGAGAAAAAAATATTCTGCATGGGACTGTTATGCGAGTAGATTTGAAAGAGGTTTCAAATGTGGTCGATTAACAGTCCCATAATGAATAAAAATGGTGCTCTCGACCTTACCAATAACCCAATTTCGAAAATTTCAGTTCTTACGATTTATTATGACAACCTAGAAACGATTTTCGTTTATGCGAAAGTGGTGATCACAATTTAAGAATGTGTTCCAAAACAGGAAAAGCTGATTTTCTCGCTTGCTTGTTTTTGCATTTGGGACTGTTATGAAAGTAGGGGCGGTAGAGTGTTGCAGCTAAACTGACTTCATGTTATATCCAAAAATCTAATAACGTATTCGTTTAAACCCAGTTTTGGATCAGGTCACAACAAGTTTTGCAAATTTTGCTGTCATTTTTAGAAGTTTTGCGCTCAGTTTTGCACCCGTAATTCTCCAGATTTGATTTAAAATGGACGGTGGAACACTGAAGATTCGTTTGTAAGCGATCGAGGTAGCAAAACACTGACGACAAATTTTGTTCGTTCTAGTATGGTAAACATCAAAACTGGGCGAATGGAGAAAGCGAATACGGTAAAAGTATCATATTTTCAATGTCATATTACCTACAATGGGAATGATGGTTTTTACAACCTGGGCTGGCCATACTGAGCTCTTCGGTTATTTCTACATTTGTGCCACACTTTTTGTTTTTGAGCAATGGGAAAGGATTTTTAAGTGTCCAGTGCTAAGCTACCGATATAAAAACTATGTAAAGCACGTCTATATTTCATTTCTAATCACATTTTTGTGATCCCAAACACAGGGACTGAACCTTCTACTATTGGCATTGATTATGCTTCAAAATGATCTTTGATCGAAAAGTTAATAAGTTATATAAAAGTTGTAAAAGCAACATTTCCATTATTTGTTTTATCACATTAACAATACAATACTAAGAACTTTGGTTAAAATTTAAAGTCAGTTATGCTGCAAACACTACAAAGCACAAAAAATAGTGTTTTTTACCTGCTTTGATAAGTTCTTTTGTTTCTATGTTGTTAGAAGTGCGCGCTATCTCCATATGTGAGTGCAGTTGTTCGACCATTGTTTGTTTCCGATGCAAAAAAAAGAGATTTGTTGTCATTATTTCTTTCATAACTCTTCAAGGAGTTGATGGCTCACTTTTGTGTCTTCAGATGAAAGTTGCATCATAAATTTAGCTATTCAATAGTATTTTTTGCAAAATATTCGGTGGTGCAGACGGTACTTTTAAACGCCATTTAAAATTTATTTACAACTTTTCATATTGAAGGTCTTTATTTATGTGTTTTCAACTATTTTATTTGGAAAGCTGATAAAATTTCAATGCATTTTGATGTGCTAATTTATAATTTACGTTGAAAAATAACAGAGTTATGTAGCTTTGAAAAATGGTTATTTTTTATTGACAAAAAAATCTAACCGAAGCTAACTCAAAAAATAAAAATGTTAGAAATCTGAAAAAATACATGTGTTTTTAAGTCGCAAAAATGAACCAAATTTTCAATTTTGGGGAAAATCTGAAGACCCCCGGCGCAAATTGTCAGATAATAAAAAAAATCCCCATATGAGACCTTAGAAATGTAACATGAGACATGAAACATGAGAAATGACACATTTGAACTGATACATGAGACATAAGATATGAGACACGAGATATGAGACATGAGATATGAGACATGAGACATTTGAATTGAGACAGGAGACATTAAAACTTGAGACATGAGAACTGAAACATGGTGCTTAAGAACTGTGAGAACTATGATTTGGGATCATGATACATGCGTCCTGAGATATGAGACCTGAGACTTGAGAGATGAGACATGAAACAATGAGACATCAGACATGAGACGTGAGGCCTGAGACCTGAGGCTTGAAACATGAGACCTGAATCCCTAAACTTGACACATGATACCTGAGACATAAAGCATGAAGCTTGAGACATGGGACTCAGGGCAAGAGATATGATTCCTGAGATTCGAAGTTTTTCGGCCGATGGCTTAAAAACTCTACCCTGCGTATCTTTTGATTCAGTCTATGAAATTTGTTGAATTCTTTACACTACATTTCATTAAACAGTCGAACAGCGTTACGATAAGCGATAAGTTACCTTTATAAGTGAGAAAAATCACCCAGTCCCAAGAATTTTATAGCACAAAACCTATTAAAGTAAAATGTAAAATTTTTATAAGCAAGTGACATTTTCCTTGCTAGAATAAGAGAAATCCAATTTTCGTACTGGAGTGTTGGTTTAAAAAAGGCATTGTGTTACCAAAGAAAACTGAGAAATAGCCATGAAAGTAATCATAGAGAAATATCCATTGTTCCCCAAAAAAGAACCTGATTAGTGAGAAACCTCTTTAAGCGAGAAAAAAAAAGAATTAGTCTATTGAACTGTCGCTTACGAACGTTCGAATTCCGAATATATTAAAAAAACTTCTTAGTGAAATTTTAGTGAAAAGAGTTTATTCATATTTGAGGTATTACCGTTTGAATTAAATCAAATCAAATACTCATGATGTTTTGTGTCTGCTTTATCTGAAGTAAAAAAATCAAGAAATGTCAAATTAATAACAGTAATAGAAATGACGAAGAAAAATTTCATTGAAGTAAAAGGTTATGGAAGCGCTAAGTTTGCGAACTGTTTGCGTGCTCCTTGGGTGAAGTTAATTTTGTGACTGGCTTTATTTTCCTTGTAGTAAGTCTAGAATCAATTTTAATCTACGGCGTGTACGATTTTCGATGGATGTCTTATTTGAAACAAGATTTGTACTCCGATTATGGATTCGATGAAAAGTCTAACAAGAAGCAGAAAATTTTAATTTTTATTCATTTATCTCTAATAGCTGGTCGTGGAGGATGCGCGGTGGACAAGGCCCGCCGGAACTGGTGTCCATTTTGCCGGTTGCAAAAGTGCTTCCTGGTGGGGATGAATGCAACTGCTGTGCAAGAAGAACGAGGTCCTCGGAAGATCAAACGCCTAGCCGCCAGAATATCCTTTCTGAAGAAACCACACACAGTGAAGCTTCTTTGTGAAGGTAAAGGCTTGATTTCCAGGTCATTAAGTTAAAGTTGATTTATATGTTTTTCTTCAAATTTTAGATAGCTCAGCACCACAAATTCTAACTCAGGTTCTGGTGGCTTGCATACGGCAAGCCAGAGTTAACGAAAGCTTTGCCTTATTCAGTCGAGAACAGCAGAATCGTATCCTGCGCCACGTTTGGTTCGAATGCTTTCTTCTAAGAGTTGCCAATTGGTCTATAGATATATCAGCAATCGTTAATAGGTAAAATACTTTCCCACAATACATAGATACAATACAAGAACTTTTCCTATGATCATTTAATTTTCAGATGTTCAGATGAAATTTTGAAAAACATTGTCTACAACACCAAGTCGTTGCAGGTGGATTTGATTGAAATTGCCCTGATGGAAACATTGATCCTTTGCCGTAAAGGTAAGTTTTTCATAAACAAGTGTTCTGCATCTTAGATCAACAATTTAAATTTGAAAAATCACATTTTGATTATCACATAATGTCTTACTGTCAGGTCAACACGCTTCGCACGTTATTTTCCCTCTCCTCCCCATCCTAAACGATTGCTCCCTTGCGTAGTTCCAGACAGAAGAACACTTCCGGTTTTGCTGAACACGAGCTAGCATCTTGTGCAATATTTTACTACCCACCAACCAGTTTTTTTTTCGCTTCCGCAGAATTCGCCTTGGGTGCAAAGGAAACCCAACAACTGGAAAGCACATCCGAGACAGCGCTAATCGCCCTGGGCCACTACAGCATGCAACAGATGGGTGGTGCGCTTCTGGCGGCAGAAGGCCAGGACCTCTCCAGGACGATTTCGTCGCCACCCCCATCGTCGTCGGAGGGCGGGTCAAATGGGACGACGACACTGATGCCGCCCCCTTTCGCTCTTCCCCCTCCGCTTTGCTACAGATTCGGCAAATTGCTGCTCGGGCTGAGAGGTTTATCGATGCCCTGCTACGAGTCCTCGGTACGTGCCATGTTTCGGGCGGTCACGGGAGGGGACGATACCCTAATGGAGCACTTTGTAACCAAATTATAGGGAGCCCCGGTCCGGGGGAGTGGTTTTTGGGGATTTTACTGCTGCAAAAGCTGCTGCTCGGTTCACGTTCCACAACAGTGTCCTCTAGTGCCTTATTCAATTATAAACAAATTGTGATGGAAATACTAGGTATTAGTTTTCGAAATAAATGAGTCAAACACGTTTTCTGTGGAAAGTGTAATCTAAGGAAAAGTGTTGAATTCCCCTCTTTTTGTACTTAAATGACCTTTTACTACGTAATGCCCCTAGTATCATTCTAAATATGAGGAAAGCATTAGCAGAGCACGATACATAAATCTCAGCTGTAAAAACGTTAAATTTTTTAATCTTCTTTTAAACATTCATAAAAAGATAAGCGGAGGTATTTGGAGATCAGCCATCGTGAAATGATCTGATGATATAAGTACACTCGCATCTCCTAGCTTAAGCTTCATGCATACCTTTTCCTTCCACCATACACGATAATAGGCGTCGTCAGAGGAATTGATCCTCGATGATCGTCCGGACGAGTGATAAAAGCGTGAGTTCCTGAAAACAATGCGATTGCTTCGAACAATGCCCCTTGTGCAAAGGCTATTTCGCAACGAGGAAATCACCCTTATCACGAGGACCAAACACTTTTCGATAATTCGACCTCTTAATCGAAGACTGTCACACGAATGCCGAGTCGGTGCTTTGTGTGTGTGACGCTTTTACGTAACGGTTGTATTCTATACATCATGCATCCGATGAAGTGGCGATCTAGTACATCCAATTCGCGGCATCCATCCATCAGATTTACTTACTTACTTAATGATCCCGCGCCGATCTTCCGGTGCATAGGGGCGTGGTAAAAGACCTCCACTGTTGACGATCCGTCAAGTTTCGCACCCGTACAGCAATACAGATTTGACGTTTGAGTTGAAGATTCGGATTTTTGTTCGTAGAAAGATCTGGCGTGACCGCCAGATGTTTCGGAGACTCGCAAATGCGAAACGGGCCTTTCTGATCTGGGTTTCGATGTCTTTCCTGGTACCACCATCAGGCGTTATCTGGCTACCAAGATACTGGAAGCACTCCACTTTCTCAACTTGTTGCCCAGCTACCATGAAACTGGAGGGATTTCCTGTGTTGATCTCCATCGACTTGGTCTTTCCGACATTAACTTTGAGACCTGCTGCCTTGGAACTTTCGGTGAGGTCGTCGAGTTTGCTCTGCATATCTGGGCGAGCAAAACAATATCGTCAGCCAGGTCAAGGTCGTTCAGTTGCTCCATTGTTGAAGGATTCCACGGCAATCCTCGGTTCGGTGCACAGTTAATCGATCCAGTCAGAATCTCATCCATTACGATTAGAAATAGTAACGGTGATAAAATACATTCTTGTCTCACACCAGCAGGTACCGGGATTGGTTCGGACAAGACACCGTCGTGCAAGACCTTGCACGAAAATGCCTCGTATTGTGCTTCGATGAGATGGACTAGTTTCTCTGGGACCCCTCGTCGCCTTAGAGCCGCCCAGATGTTTTCATGGTTAAGTCGGTCGAATGCTTTTTCGAAATCAGCGAACACCAGCAGAAGAGAGTCCTGGAATGTGTTGATTTGTTCCAGTATGATTCGTAGCATTATGATGTGGTTCACACATGACCGTCCGGATCGAAATCCAGCTTGTTGCCGTCGGAGTGCAGCGTCGATTTTCTCCTGGATTCTGTTCAGGATCACTTTGCAGAGTACTTTGAGGGTTGTACAGATCAACGTTATGCCTCGCCAGTTACCGCACTCTGTCAGGTCTCCTTTCTTCGGGACCTTTACGAGGATACCCTGCATCTAGTCGGCCGGGAATGTTGCAGTATCCCAGATGTCAGCGAAAAGACGGTGCAACATTTGTGCTGACAGGGCAGGGTCGGCTTTCAACATTTCAGCAGGGATGCAATCGATCCCAGGTGCTTTGTTGGATTTCATGTTTTTGATTGCCGCTTCTATTTCAGCCAACGAGTGCGCTTCCGAGTTGACGCCATTTATGCGGCTTACTGTTGGCGTTTCGAGCTGCGGGTTCTGTTGGCCATCGCCATTCGTGACTCGGAAGAGTTGTTCGAAGTGCTCAGTCCATCGTTTGAGCTGATCTGTTCGATCGGTCAATAACTGACCTGCTCGGTCTTTTAGCGGCATTCTTGCATTAGTCCTTGCACCACTGAGGCGGCGAGAGATGTCATAAAGTAATCGGGTATCTCCATTGGCGGCGGCTCTTTCTCCTTCTTCGGCTAGGGAGTTTGTCCAGGCTCTCTTGTCTCGTCTACAAGCTCGTTCAACTGCCTTTTCCAGCTCCGCATATCGTAAGCGGGCGGCTGCTTTGGCTGACCCAGTACATGCCTGCTCAATTCCGACTTTCGCCTTTCTCCGATCATCGACTATCCTCCAAGTTTCATCCTACATCCATTCACTTCTCCTTCCACAGACTTTACCGAGAGTACCATGGCTCGTCGTGATAAAGGCATTCTTGATTCCACACCACTGTTCTTCGACTGTTCCGTCTGTCGGCAATTCCGAGGCTCGGGATTCTAGCTGATCAACGTATGCCCTTTTCACTTCTGGATTCTCCAACCGGCGGACGTCGTATCGACACCCGACTTTCTCCTCGCGCCGTTGGACACGCGCAACTCTCAGTCGTATCTCGCCAAGGACGAGGTGATGGTCAGATGCAATGTCTGCGCTTCGTTTGTTGCGGACATCAAGAAGGCTCCTTCCCATTCTCGGCTGATGCAGATGTGGTCAATTTGATTTTCTGTTCGGCCATCTCGGGATGTCCAAGTGACCTTATGTGCTGGTCGATGGGGGAAGAGCGATCCACCGGTCACCATGTTGTTGTTGCCACAAAATTCTACAAACAGCTCTCCGTTTTCGCTCATCTGTCCTAGACCATGGCGCCCCATGATGCGCTCAAGGTCCCGATTGTCGGAGCCAATCTTTGCGTTGAAGTCGCCCAAATGGATTTGAATGTCACCCTTCGGAATTTTCTCTACCACGCTGTTCAGTTGACTGTAAAACTACTCTTTCTCCTGCAAGTCGGCAACGTCAGTTGGCGCATAACACTGGACCATTGTAAGGTTTCTAACCCGTGTTCTAAATCTGGCTACGATAATTCTTTCGTTTATCGGTTTCCATCTTATGAGGGCCGCGTAGGCCTGTGGGCTTAACAGGAAACCAACTCCTCGTTCCCGAGTAGCGTGTTCTCCTCGTATGCCAGAGTAAAGCAGTACTTGCCCGGACTGTGTCTTGTGTTCTCCAGTGTTAGGCCAATGGACTTCGCTCAGTCCCAGAATTTCAAGCTTTAGGCGGCTAGCCTCTCTAGCAAGTTGTGCCATCAGATCCATCAGATTGATATTGTGAATTTAAATAAAAATTTTAGAAACGTCGCTGGTGAACTGGCAACAAAACACAGATTGTCGGAAGTCTGTGTTTTGTTGCCAGTTCACCAGCGACGTTTTTAAAATTTTATTAAAAATCACAATATACATACCTACCAGTGATTGAAATCCTCACCAATTTTCTCATCAGAGGCTCTCAAAGTACATGCTTTGAAGCCTCGCATAGCAATACAGGAGACGATACATATACATTCATTCAAACCTCCCCCCATGAGGAGGATCTGCTCTGAGAGACACTATTCGTTTGCTGCCCCGAACGAATTCTCTCAACATTCGACAGAAGACGAGGCACACATACTCATTTACGTTAAATTGAATTTGATGGACTCAAGCCGATAGCTGTCGTTGAGGAGAACATCTTCAACTTCGCCGCAAAGGTTGAGGCAACAACGACAACAACCAAACTTATTGCATTGCATAGGACCGCAACGTATGGAGCAAGGAGGGGGGAGGAAAAAGAAACGAAAACACTAGCTGCCTGCGTGCGGTTGCTGTGCAATAATAGCAATAGCAGAAAAACCTCACGCATTCGATCCAGGCACAAACGAGGAGACTCGGGTTTGCTCTGCCTTTTGAATTCGGTTCCCTCAAGGTTGTAACAGGAGATGAGTGAGAGCCATTCGTTTGGTTTTTTGGATTCGCTGCCTCGGCTGTATATTGCTTCATGAAGGCGGGCCATGTTGAGAGCGTATACATCATCGGTTTTGTCGTTTTCGCTGCCTCAAAGCAACCTTTGCTTCCGAGTAAAGCGTTGAGCGAGAGAAGGTTGATCATTTCATTCTCAACTAAATACTACCACTGATACCTACATACATGCATCCGACAGTTTGCTCCGTACCACACACCCCTAACAACTGCAGAGCCGCGAACGACTGAACCGACGACCGACCCACACGAGTTGACAATCCACTACCGATCGACACCGAACTCATCTGAACCCTGGCCGGGTATTAAAATGCTTTTTAAAGTTAGATTTTAAGTTGAAATTAGCGTCAAGTGAAAATCCACTAATATATATTGTAACGTTAAGCAAATTCGCGAGTTTGTTGCACGACGATTACCTGCTGAATTTTGGGCTGCAACGACGGTTGGCTTCCAGGATGGACAAGCCATTCTCCAACGGAAATTCTGGTATCAGGTTGGTGGTAAGAGTTTCATTCAGATCCAAACATTGGTCCTTCAAGCCGGATGAGGGCCTGAGACCGGAAACGATACCGTTGAACCCTGGACACAAAAGGGCACGTCAACCATAGAATTCGCCATTTGCACGAGAAAAAAGATGCATGTTGGATAGCTTTGCCATCGCGAATAGTGATCAAACACAAAGGGTGTTTTGTTTACTATTGATTTCGGATCAATAGGTGATCTCATCGTTGAGCAATTTTCTGATATCCATCAATTTCAGATTTTGGAAATCAATTCGGACCAAGATCGGTGAATTTTAGACGACTCGGTGAGGTTCAATGCAATAAACGTTTAAGAAATCGATTGCATTGGGATCGGTGCATGCTTGACTATTCGATGGTGTTCAATTCAACAAGGGTTTTTGGAAATCGGAGTTATTCAGGATCGGTGCATGCCAAACGATTCTCTACTAAACGGTCATCGAAAGGTGAGGCGCGTCTATCCTGATGGTTCCGATCGCCCCCTCCCTTTGGTTCAACAATCCTTCAAGCTAATCCACTGTTGGCTGGATGCAATTGGTGCAACATCGGTGTTCGCTCGACATCAAGTGCATGGTTGATCTGATCACCGCTGTGGAGGAAAGGGTAGTCCCGCGCATGGTGGGCTAGCTACGAGATCTGAAGCGAGGTCTCAATACGTAAGGCAACGGTTCGATCTACAGCGACGGCGAGTTGGGTGACACACTTATGATATGATCGGATTTGTGAGAATTTTCAAGAATATTTTTGGTTCGAATATTTTTATGATATTTTTAATTTGGCAATTCTGGTTTTTAAAGAATATATGGTGAAACGAATATTTTGGTGGTAATTTATAACGGCGCAATTCCTTGAGATTAAAACTGTTCGTTAGGACAATTTTATCTTTTTTCTCGGCCTTTACCTTGGTTTTTTCTTCACCTTCTTCCCTTATTGCAACATTTTGGTGAACCATAGTTGGAATAATATTAGATTTATTTAATTGTGGATTTCTAACATGCCTACGGTTAAATTTGTTGAGGATTCGAAGAATCCTTCGTTGAAGTATTTAATAGTCAAATTTAAAGAAATCCAGTCGTCCTTTTCTGATGTGTGGGAATTTGTGTAAACGTTTCAAGAGAATGCTACTCATGCACAGATTTCGGTTCGTCTTTCAGCGATTGATGATTTATGGGAAAGTTTTGGTGAAGTGTTAATCGATATCAAATCACATAAAGATTTTGTAGCAGATGTAGAGCTTTACGATAAGGAACGAAAAGAGCTCAGGAACCGGTATTAGGGTAAGTGAGCCTTAACTTGGAATGCTCCTAATCTTGGCATGCCAAAATGCATTTTGATGATTTTCATGTCAAACATACGCCTAAAAATGAAAAAAAAAATTAAACATCAAAGAAAATCGCATATGGCAACATTCTGCATAGCATTTGTCCACAATTGAATCCAAATGACTGCGTAATAAAATTTATTTGCATGACAAACTGCAAATAAAATTATGATCTTCGGAAAAAATCTAAAATGAACCTACCTTGCTAGTGCATCTGACATCTTCGGATTGATTTTAAAAACACACTTCCTTATGGAAAAATCACTAAAAATTATCGTTGGTTGCAGCAAAACATGGCAAAAAATAAAAAATTATAACTTACTCCAAACAACATACATTTTCTATCTAGAATTCAAGAAAATATGAACATATTTTTTGCCTAATCTTGGCACACAATTCCACAGATAGAAGTATGCATGTATGTGTGAAAACGACATCAGAGGGTAGTCGGCAGCCGGCGACCGTTCGTCGGCCGACGGTGCACAGTGGTCTGGAAATTGAAAAGCCGGTCGAAAGTGAAATGAATGATTGAAATAACTTAAAAATATCATGAATGTATTTTGGACTAAAATCAATTTATTTATCTCTCAAGCCGACTCAAGCGTGTTTGGCATCTTAGTTGGAATTATAATGCTATAATTTGAGCTGCTCTTTTATGGTAAACTTCGAGAACTTTTCTTCTCAATAAAATTTACCTCTCAATAAATGAATTCACCGGATCCGGATCCGAATTGATATCTTGGATCTCAATGTTGAAGTTACTATATACATACCCAAAAAAAATCCACATTTGGAGATAAGGTTTAACGTATTTTGATTTAATTTGATTTGTATTGAAAATGAACATTTGCTGTTTATAGGTCGCCTTGAAAGGAATTGTTATAAAGCTCAAATTATGTTATGACACTCTAAATATTATATTTATTTAAAAAAAATTACTGCACTGCAATGTTGAAATCCTATGTTGTAACGAGCTTGAATTTTTATTGTTTGCAATTTCATGTGAAATCAAAAATAATATTTTGACCAAAATTGTTTTTTTTATTATAGATCACTGTGCATCAGCAGAGGTGATGACGTTTGTTCTCTTTAGGAAAGGAATATTCGAAAGAAGCGCTGCCTAGTTTGGGTAATGATTTTGCATGAGTGCGAGTGGGATGCAGCACTAATTTCACCCAGCTTTTGAATTTGCTGTTCGCTTCCATTGACTACCCGATCAGGAGAGCATATCAAAATAATAACTCAAACGTATCTCACCAAGATATTTACATATGATTCAGTTATAATTAAGTACTCCAAATTATTTATTTTTAGTTTCTCCAATCTGAATTATATCTTATTCTGATTGACAAACTTGAATGAGGTTGAGCTCATATTCATTGATCAAGATTTTTTACGGATTGTGCTAAAATAAAATGATTATATCTTATTTTGATATACGTTCAACTTTTTCTGAAACACGGACATCAAAGTCAACGGCTCAAACCGTACATTAACGAGTTTCGCTCAACAGATTCATAAAATTGAATCAAATTTTTGGGAAACCAAAAATGGGGCATGGTTTTATCTAATAATGTGGTTTATTGACCTTCCACTAGAAAATTTTCTCGAAGCACTCATATCTTGATAAGTTATAATTTTGATATAATTTGTTCTGTCCAATATCAAACTATGCTATCTGAACGAGATATAATCTTGATAGGAGCATATCAAAAACTGATATAATTTAGCTATGATCGTATAGATTTTTTGATATAATTTGAGATATTTTAACATCCTACGAGTACTAAATTATAACTCATCCTGATAGGAAAAATTTAATATCAAAATATCTCATCTTGATATAATTTAGTTTTTCTCTTCTGATCGGGTACAGTTCCCAAACGATTTCTAGAAAATTCCTAAGGGCGACATTTTAAACATTTATGATTTAAAGAATCGTTCGCTTACTTTAGTTTAAGCTTTAGTTTGCTTCTTGCCTCGATCATAATGGTTTTTAAAATGTCGGTCCTCCTTTTATGGGAGTGGAATAAAAAAATAAATGAACATGTTAACGTGTTAACTTCAATGGAATCACATCTATCATGATTGCATGTTGAAAATTGAGCAAACGATTTGTTTGCTTGATTAATGAACACTTTTATGTTAACCAATGCAATAGTTTGGAACCTATTTGTTATAGGTTATCATTCTTATAATAGAAATTTTAAACACACAAAAACTGAAATAAACAAGTAAAACTTTTTTACGTAAGATTATAATTCTACATACAAATATCAATTCAAAAAATTTTATTGACATTTCGTACTTCCGACTTTTTGAAAAGAATACAGAACATTGATGTGCTTCCTTCCGGGATATTTTCAATGAATTCGTGGGGGCTGTTGTTGTATTAGTGAGGCAAGTTTTTTCTAGAGACGGCCAATTTAAGGAACTCACAAATGGCCAAAATTCGGCGCGGTGGCTACAATAAGGAGCATTTTAATCAATAGTTTGATCAGGTTTATCTCAAATTATCAACCGCTTTCAAGCAAGGACATATTTTTACTGCATTTCAGGCTAGTAAGCAATCATATCTGTCGAAGGACTTTTGAAGGTACACATTACAGGAAGACTTCAATGATGAGAAATCTAGTCCAACATGCCTTAGGGGCCAAGATTGGGTACATTTACCCTATTATGCAAAATAATTTCTGATTGATAAGGTTCGTTTGGTGTTTCCTGAGCTTGATCAATCCGCTCGTGCAGGTTAACCTAATAATCGCAGTGGTTTTGATCACGTTAGGCTTCCACAGATAATGCTGCATTCATTTCAAGTCTTTCAATGGAAACATTGACGAATAGTTTGGGTTGGCGATGTCTACATCCCACTTATTCATTGTAAACCTGATTTTCCAGAGGTAGAAAAATTCCACTACTTGAAAGGTTGTCTCCAAGGGGAACCAAAATCGTTGATTGATCACCTACAAATCACAAAAGCTAATTACGTAGTTGCATTGGATATTCTGTTAAAGTTGTACAACGACAGCAAACAACTAAAAGAGAGGCAGATTCAATCGCTTTTCAAGTTGTCTTCGGTGAGCAAAGAGTCCGTTACTGATCTTCTTCAACTATTGGAGGATCTTCTTTTGGTGAACTATCTCGTGTCTCTTTTTGATCTAGTAACTCGTAGAAGTTGGGAAGAAGAATCAGCATCGAAGGAAAAAGGAACTTTCTCCGATTTAATAGATTTTCTGCACAGGCGGGTTCGGGTTTTAGGAGCTCTTCCACCAAAATTGAATGATACTAAGGGCGCACCTTCACAAATGACAGATTCGGATCTAATAAATCACTCTTTATGTCGGAACTGTTTCATAACATCTCATATGGCTCGAGAATGTCAGTCCAAGTTTTCACGTCGGAATTGTGGAGGTCGCCATCATACTCTGGTGTGTTTTAAGAGCAAGGATGGAGATATTTTGGAATCTTCAAGGTCAGGTGAAACCAATGGCACTTCTTAGAAAGTAGGAACATCTTGTCAAGTTTCTAACACAGCTTCATCATCATGCTTGACATCGGGTCTCGGACGCAAGGCTAATTGTTGGGTTCTTTTAGCAACTACCGTGGTTCTCTTAGGAGATGAAATGGGAATCAGCGTTTAAACATGAGTCGGAAAAGGGTAGATGTAGCGATTCTTGGTATTGGTCAGACATCTAAATACCAGGGTTGAACACAAGGTGCGATCAAGGGTACGATCAAGGGTGCGATCAAGGGTGAACACTTACTTTAGGGAAATGGAATTCCTGGTTCTTCTCAAAGTAACGGTAGATCTGCCAACTGCTACGGTTTCAACGGATGAAAAGTCATTCCCAAATGGTATTGAGTTAACGGATCCATCATTTTTTTAATCGTTGGTGGTGCATTTGGTGTTAGGTATTGAGTAGTTCTTCGACTTCTTCGAAACGGAAAAACGGATTTCTATCGAAAACCAATTGCCTACACTAACAGAGTCAGTTTTCGGTTGGGTCGTTTCTGGAGGTTTATCGCAAGGGGCTCCAGCACGGATTGCTTGCAATGTTCCAACGACAGAGTCCCTTGATACTCTTGTCGCTCGGTTCTGGGCTTGTGAGGAGCTAGGTTTACTCACGAGAGGAAAAGCGTTGCGAGCAAATTTTCCAGAAAACGGTACAGAGAGACGGCAATGGAAGGGACTCAGGCTCTCTTCCTAAGAACGAAGAGGTTTTCCCTAACTTAGACGACTCAAGGGAAATAGCCTTACGGCGCTTGGGCTCAACCAAGCGTAGACTAGCTAGGAATACGGAATTGCCAAGTTTATGGACGAATATATACAGCTAGGGCACATGAGAGAAGTGGATGAAACGTAATATACTAAACGTTGTTTTTTGTTACACTATCCGGTCGAGATGGAGAGTAGTACGACTACTAAGCTGCGTGTAGTATTCGACGCCTCTTGTTAAACGTCAACTGGGATTTAACTCAACGATGGGTTATTAGCAGGTCCAGTAATCCAGGATGGTCTTAGGGCAATAACACTCCGCTGTCGAATGTGTCAGATCATGGTCGTGGCTGACGTCGATAAAATGTTTCGACAAATCAACGTAACTAAGGAAGATTCAGTCAATTCTATGGAGGAATTCATCATCGGAACCAGTTAAGAGGTTCGAACTGAACACGGTAACGTACGGTACTAAACCAGGTCCGTTTTTAGCAACTCGTACTATAAAGCAGTTGGCGTTAGACGAAGCAGAGAGATTTCCCCTGGCCTCGCGGGTATTTTCGGGCTCACTTGGTTACAACTTCATCATCCCTATAATTTCAAAATACACAGTTTTAACAAAACGCAACGTGCCGTCGGCATTTCGACCCATTGGGACTTCTTGGTGCTGCAAAAACAAATGCTAAAATATTCAGGCAGCAATTATGGACGTTACGGAACAGCGACGACCAAAGATTGGATTGGGATCAGCCATTGCCTCCAACGGTGGGTGAGGATTGGCTTAAGTACTACGAACAACTGGTTTCTCTCAACAACATTCGTATCAAGCGGTGCAACATAATCCCAGGAGCCATCTGCAAGAAAATTCACTGTTTTTCGGACGCTTCGGAGAAGGCTTGGTATGGTGGTTATGTCTATTTGAAAAGCGTCAACCCAAATGGAGATGTTAAGATTTGTTTGTTGTCTGCTAAATCGAGGGTATCTCCGCTAGCAAGTCAGTCAATTCCACGTTAAGAATTGTGTGGGGCATTGTTAACTGCCGAACTTTTCAAATTTGTTCAGGAATCCATGAAGTCCGAATGCCCAGTTTACTTCTGGACAGATTCCACATGTGTGTGACGATGGTCACAGGCTGTTCCATCTACCTGGACTACCTATGGGGCAATCCGAGTTGCCAAAATACAAAAAAAGCACACAGAGGGATGTGAATGGAGGCATGTCCCTGGTATCCACAATCCATCAGATCTTATTTCCCGCGGCATTCCTAGCGCTGAAATTGGTTATTCTCGTTTATGGTAGGAAGGTCCGTCCTTGTTAGCACTTGAAAAGGAAAATCGGCCAGAACTACCACATAATCACTTAACGGAGATTGGCGAAGAGGAAAAGTGCAGATCAACAGTAACAGTATTAGCAGCAAACATTTCCAAGCATGAGTCAGATTTCAATTGTCAGTATTTTAGTTTGTACTCGGATTACACTAAAATGATCAGATGTACGGTTTACTTGTTAAGGTTCATGAAGCCAAAATAAAATTAAAAATTGAAAACCTGAAAAAAGCTTGTTATTTTAAGTCATAAAAATGAACCAAATTTTAATTTTTTGGAAAGTTTCCAATACCCCCCCTCAAACTAGTCAGATATTTAAAAAACCCCGTCACTCAATTATTTAAGTGAAGCGATGATTCAATAAGGTCTGTGATAAAAAAGAATTCAAACTTCAATATTTTCTACCATTTGGGTTTTTATATATTTCCAGTTTTTGTTGTTGTTTTATTGTTCGCAAAAAAGTTTGCAAACCACAGTGACAAGGTTTAGGATTCTCTCAGTTTTTTCTCCCTAAAAATATAGCTCTACAGGATTCGGGGCTTTGATTTTTGTGTTTTTTCTTCAATTTAAGTTTTGATATTTGGCTCATCGCCTTTTCTTCTTTTTGATTGATTATATGATTTGGTTTCACGATTTTTTCTATGATTTTTGACGATGATCTACTTACTGCTGTACAAAAAATTTAACCGCCAAGTTTTTGTTTCAAGAACAATCCACATCTAAAATCTGCTAACATCGATGGTATATTTTGATTTTCTTTTCCATGCTACAGTATCTAGTTATTCAGGACTACACAGGAGGCAGATATTGAACATAAGGAACACCTTGCTTGGCAAGTGGAAAGACGATTCAGCGTATAGCTTCTCTCGGACAGGATGTGCGTTTAGCAGTTTGTTACCTTCGGCGTGAAACGACGATTATGTAATAGTTTATCTTTGGCCAATATAAATGACTCCAAGGGATAGCAACTAGCGCATTAACAGTTTTAAACAGTTTTTCTTCTCTGATTTCTTGAGTTCTTGTTGATGATGTTTGTCATATAGATCCGTAACAAAACAATGTAGCATCATAAATTCATCGAATAACAGCGCAGATCACCAACAACAGTTAACAACAGTTCCTAACAACAATACTACGAGTACGAGTTACAGGTTACAAGTAACAAACAGTGTGGGGTTAAGTGATAGGCGGAAGGGGTAAATACACTTCTGCTTTTTGATACACTTTACATTTCGAGGACTCTAAATGTTAGAATACATACGCCTTTAAAAGAACTGAGAATCGTCTTTTAAGTTAGATGGGTAGATACGCCCGATTGTTTTCCTTAAACTATAATCCTTTTTAAGGGATTTTTTTTATATCGGAAAATTGCTTGGTGAAATTATTGAATAAATTTGAGATAAATTATTTGAGTTAATTTAAAAAGGTTTCATAATCTTCAATATGGTTTAATGGACCTGACATGTTACATTTTTTTTATTGAACCAAGTAAATCAAAATTCAAATCAATTCATTTCAATCCATTTCAATTCATTTCAATTCATTTAAATTCATTTAAATTCATTTCAATTCATTTCAATTCATTTCAATTCATTTCAATTCAATTCAATTCAATTCAATTCAATTCATTTTAATTCATTTCAATTCATTTAAATTCATTTAAATTCATTTAAATTCATTTCAATTCATTTCAATTCATTTCAGTTCATTTCAATTAATTTCAATTCATTTTAATTCATTTCAATTCATTTCAATTCATTTCAATTCATTTCAATTCATTTCAATTCATTTCAATTCATTTCAATTCATTTCAATTCATTTCAATTCATTTCAATTCATTTCAATTCATTTCAATTCATTTCAATTCATTTCAATTCATTTCAATTCATTTCAATTCATTTCAATTCATTTCAATTCATTTCAATTCATTTCAATTCATTTCAATTCATTTCAATTCATTTCAATTCATTTCAATTCATTTCAATTCATTTCAATTCATTTCAATTCATTTCAATTCATTTCAATTCATTTCAATTCATTTCAATTCATTTCAATTCATTTCAATTCATTTCAATTCATTTCAATTCATTTCAATTCATTTCAATTCATTTCAATTCATTGAAATTCATTTCAATTCATTGCAATTCATTTCAATTCATTTCAATTCATTTCGATTAATTTCAATTCATTTCAATTCATTTCAATTCATTTCAATTCATTTCAATTCATTTCAATTTATTTCAATGCGTTTCAACCGATTTCATTTTATTTTGAATTCATTTCTATTCTTTCTCATTGGTTTAAAATCAATTTTGTTCATTTTAATTTTTTTTATTATTCTTATTAATTTAAAACAGATTTCAACCTACATTTTTTTTTCGTTTTGTTAAATTTATTACAATTCATTCAAGTTAAAAAAATATTGCTAATTAAAATTATTTTCGTTCATTGAAATTCATTGTGATTCATTTAAAATTATTAAAAAATCTTTAAATACATTTGATACAACAAATAATTGCTTTGATTTCGATTAAATAGACTCAAATCATACAAATTTAAATTCATTCAAGTGAATGAATTCGAATGCATTTAAATCCATTTAAATTAATTAAAATCCATTTGATTTTATTCAATGCATTGAAATATATAAAATCAGACATATTTGCAATCATCCAATCAAGTTTCTTGCTATCGGTTTCCATCTTCAATCGCATTTGGAAAGAAGAAAAAAACGCTCGATAAAATATTGCAACCATTATTCTATCCCCTGTATTACAATTTCCAACGAAAATCTTCTTCTCGAATAGATTGTCAGATTGCTTATGGAATACATTCAAAAACAATGGGTATTAAGGATGGTTTAATTTCATTTTATGTTTAGTATACAGTCTTAAAAGATCTAATAACATATAATATGAAAAGTTCAAACTAAAATATTTCAATCTGCTACACATCACTAATCACTAGTTCAGCAGTGCCTCGCTGAGGGACCTAAAGAAGGGTTCCATTGATGCAACGCTAACGCTTACCTTCTAATTCACAGCTTATTATCGAAGATATATGTAGGTATATGATTTCTAAATATTCTCTTACTTAAGTTAACTTTCCAGAGGTGCTTAGCTTTTGCCTGTTTCCTATTCTTCTGATAAAATGATAATATTTTGGAACAGCTTTGCTGTTTGTGATTTTTCTTGATGAACTCAATGTATCGAAGGGCTATCTTTGAACCCATTTGATCATTACCAAAGCATAATTTTCCGTTTCCAACTCGAATTTTCTGATGAAAAAATGAGGAAAACCCATCTTAATTACCGTTCCAAGCTGCTGGTCCCCCTGGGAAACTGAGCTCACCTCAACCCGAGCCCTTCGATACTCAGACAAAGCTCTTTACCATTGCGAAGCGTATTAGTCGTCGAAGACGGAGCTGGTTCAACGGTGGCCGCAGATCTTGGCCGCGGAAGCATACTCTCCAGTGGGGCCTCCGATTGCAAACTAGAAGTACTATTTGTACAGGCCGTGTTGTGGTTCATGAGGAAGGACTGTGGAGAAATGGGAATCTCTTCGATCTTCTCCAGATCTTGGGCTACGCTGGCCGATTGCTGCTTGGTCATGCCGAGCCGCTGCTGTTTCGAACCTAACGAAACGGAAGTCGCCGAACTGATGGACGGAATCGAAGAGAGAGTTCCCATGCGAGCTAGCTGCTCCCGATCGACCGATATCGAGGAAATGGTATCCAGGGTAGCTTTCTGACTCATCGAAGGACCAACATCGTCCTTGTCCAGACTAAACTGCCGCCTCAGAAATCTAGTCGATCCGGGTTTACTGGAACTGTCCATACGATTCAACTGATAACCTCCCAGATATCGGTTCTCAAGGCATTGGGCCAAATTGCTTTCACTGGGGCTCAGACACTTGTAGTAGTTATACGGAGAGCTTAAGTCTATCAGCTCCTCAATCCTCTTAAACAGCCTCGTTGAAGAAGTACCCGGAGGAGATGGGTTCAACCTATTGAAGCTGGAATTAGCACTCAAGAACGCCGTCTCCGAAACGAGCTCCGACATTTTACGTGAATGAGGACTTGGGACAGGAGTCTTAGGTTGAAAGTCCGCCATATTCAAAGTATAACTTGTATTCGCATTGCTCGAGTTGGAATCGAACGAGATGGATGCGATCAGATGAGGATCGTTAGAGCCGACGGGAGGCGTGATTTCTACCTTGACGTCGATGGATTCTCCGGTCACTGATGGTGAGTGGCTCGATGAATGGTTCGCCGTTGATCCGTTGTGGCTGCTCGATGCTTTCTGATTGCCCTGGACGTTGTTCTGTTCCGATTGGCACAACGACTTGCGGATGATCGCTAAGTCCAAACTGGAGAGTAGAAAAAAAATGAGTTGAATTAGTTGACAAATGTTTAAATTCTTCATAGATGTTTCATTCTATTAATAAGAAGAAACTTTTCAATAAACTAAATTATTGTTTATTTAATCACATTCAAAAGGTTGATAAAAAAAAAATGTACCCTAACCCAAAGTTGTTGAGAAAGTTTTAAGCTCTTCAAAGCTCAACAACTTGCCCTCAAAAAGATAAATAATGTAAGAAACAGACTCTCAGCGTGTAAAAACAGCGAAAACCTCTCGAAGTTCGTTTATCACGACTCGACTGAAAATATTTATTGTAAGTTTGATGGAATATAAATGATTGAGCTGTTACTTACAAATTAGTTTTCTGCTTAATTATAATTACGCTTGAGCAATCACGAATCCTTTTCCGCTCTACCGGAATAACAATCCTCGATTCTAAAAAGGCAAACTCATGTTGGCTATCTATTATATAAAATTCTCTTGTAACGGTGTTTGTAGTACTACTCCTCCGAAATGACCCAAACGATTCGAATGAAATTATTTTTAGAATATTCTGTAGCCATGCGAATCGGTTTATATCGAATAAAAATTACAGAAAGTCGCATCAATTGTCCGCAATAATTAAATTTGTAGTTATTTGAATCAAATTAAAGTCATGGCTATCACTTTTTCGAGATTTTCTTTACTTTGGGCGCCGGGCGGGCAGTTTGTTTTTCGTCTCTATGGTCAAGGCGTCGCAAGCAAACGTCGTAGGAGGGTAGTAACTATGGCATAGCATACTGTTTAGTGAGAATTTTTGGGCGCGCATTTCTCAACCAAGCATAATTTCGATGCATGTGGAGACCACATGAAGCCTAGATGTGTTTTTTCTTCTTGATTCCTAGATCATTTGTACAGCACATAGGTATGTAGTAATGAATGACGCCCATATGTGACCCAGATTAATATTTTGCCGATCAAATCAAAACCATTCAAACGATTTAAAAAAATTAAAACTTCAATTCGTGTTATTTCAAGAAGGAATTGTTGTCTAAATAATATGAATTTAGTACTGATACGTATGAAATAATGGTATGACTCTGTGCGGACATTCCAAAAAAGAAAAGTGGAAAGACTTGGTTTATATTCCAAAACGCTAGAAATATTTTTCAAACATGTACAAATGTGCTTCACAGAAGTTGTATCATGCGCCATTAAATTTATAGAACAATTACAAAATTCGTTGCAAATGAACAGACACATGAATTAAACAAGAGCCTGTCCTTTCAAATGGATTATATAGGATTGATTTTCATTTAAAGGCCGAATGCAAAAAAATGCAAACGTTCATCATTTATAAAAAATGTATACATGATTTCTTAATTCATAAATGGTTGGACCCAAATAAACAATTGACTAGATAAACTTAACTTTTTTTTAAATCGTTCACCAAAAAACTGTTAACAGGTTCCCTGTTTGTTTACACAGAATTCAAGTACGTACTAAACATAAATGTGTGTTTTTGTTCAACATATTTTGGCTGCATAGAAGAGACTTTAGATCCGATTTTTTGTTGACATTTTTTTGTGATTGATATTCCAGAAGCATAATTTTTTTGATAGCAGAATTTGAATTTGTTTTTTTTTTTTTTTTGATAAGTTTTTGTTATGACCTAAAAGTGTTGAAAATAAAATTAACTCCTGTCATTTCACACGGTGAAACAAGTGGCAATGCGCCTTTAAGTCATGAAACATATTCCAATTTTTCTCTAAAATAGTCAGATAGGGTATCCCGAGTGTTAAATCTGAACGGATATTTAAAATTTTTAAATGTCGAGGTAAATTTACATGAAAATTTCCAGAAAAACGAATGAACTCATGAAATCATCGTAGCCTTTCTTTTTTATGTATTTAATTTTTTAAAACCTGCGTTCCAATTAAATCTTATTGAATCTTGAAAATATCACATAATCTTAAACAGAATCGCAAATCACCTTTAACACTGTTTAGGAAAATTTTAAATCAGACGACAATGGTTTAAATTGGCAGGTATGTATTTAAGGATAAAAAAGAAGATAAAAATGCTTTAATTCGGTTGAATAACAAAAAATTTAATCATATCTTTTCTCCTTTCAAAACCAAATAAAATTTCTTTGAATATTAACCCAATAAATCAAGACTTCTTGATTTAATTAGCATTTTTTGCTAAAAAAAAAAAGGGCGAACTTTTTTTTGGACATGATTTTGATGAGAATATGGATATAAATAACCACTGCTTCCAAATGTGAGGAAAGTGAAGCTGCTTGAAAGTGGTTTGAAAAAAATCATCTCTAATGTTTTTATTTCTTCAGTTCTAGAAAATATACCATCAAAAGCTACTCGGGAGCTAAAAGTGCTGCGCTAGGCAGAATATTGAGCAAACACTCAAAAAATTATCCCGCTCTTCAAAATTCTTCTTCCATAAAGTTTATATGCAATAAATTCCAATAAATGAGAAATTTTTTATTTCGATTTAAACCTTAAAGTGAACTCGAGCAAAGCGGAGTCAATCAACTAAATTGTATACAATAAATGGAACATAGATATAATCAACATATGTTATTTATGGAACATGTTATAAAGATTGGATTTTTTTTTAGCATGAGGTTTGCCAAGTTTGATGATAACGTTGAGTGCTGAAAAAATCGAATTTGCAACGGGAAGCATCCGAATCAAAGAAATGTAAATGAAAAGGATTCATGTAAGATGTATGTAAAATTTATTGGAGATATTTATTGAATAATCAGTTTAAAGACCCGTAAAATTGAGTTAAAATTCCTAGATTTGATTCCGATATAATTGAGCAGGCCAATTCGAGCAAACGGAAAAGATGAATATGTTAAAAAAACTAGGACATGTTCAAGAAAGCGAGACGATTAACAACTCAAGATTTGATGCTTTTTTTAAGTCAAACAGCGAATAAAAAATTGAAATAGACGCCAAGTTTAAAATGGTAAGACGAAGTTTACCGGGTCTGCTAGTGATAATATATAATTAATATCGGGATTATCTAACCTCTCTTCTATATGTATGCATCAAATCACGAGGCTCAAGAACCGAAGTATAATTGCCAGAATAGGCGGATCTAACAAATTAGAATCAAAAGGTAAGTATACAATTCAAAATATGGAATAACTCGAACATACCGAGTGCAAATAATCAAATTCACTTTCTTTAAAGTTTAGGAATATTTCAGCAAAATTTCAACGTGTTCTAATCGTCCTAACAAAGATCTTCGCCAGCTATCTTCCAACTCACAGATCTAATTGTCAACCCTCGATCGGATATTGAAGCGACGCTGCAGAATGTCGTTGACCACGGTTGCCAGAAGTGCCAACACAGCGAGAGTTTATTCCATGATAATACTGAGGAAATCCTAGAAATTAACAATTCCTAACTGGTATCAAACTGATTTCTGACGTCGTGATCAGTGATGCCAACTGTTTTTCGGAAATGTCTAGAATATTTTGGTAAAATGTCTGGAAAAGTCGGAAAAAGTAGAAATGGAGAACTTTATTGGTGATGACCTTTTTTTTGGTCGTCAGATCGCAATATTACATTCATAAAAATCATTATAGGCTATTATAGTGGGCTATTACCACTGGGTAAAAATCAACCAAATTTTGCACACTTTCTCATTGATGTGTATTGTTTACATGCTGTCAAACTCAATGTCGTGTTTTTCAATTCAACGAAAATGGAGGTGAACCAACGCGAATCGAGAGAACAAATTCTTTCCAAACATCTGGAATTCCCTGACCAGTTGGGAAAAATATTGAACATTCACCATTCAATCGTCTCCAGAGTGTTGAAGCGGTTCCAGGAGCGGTTGACGTTGGACCACGGCAAAGAAGCTGGAAGAAAACCGCAACCGGAGAACAAAAAGATTGAAGGAAAGGTGAAGCGTATGATTAAAGCAAATCCCTAGGTCTCAAGCCGTGATTGGGCTAAAAAGATCGGCATGTCGCAGAGCTACGTCCAGAATGCAAAGAAAAGAGCTGGGCTACATACATACAAGGTACAGAACTTCCCAACCCGCGATGAGCGGCAACAGTCGACGGCTAAAACTCGGGCACGGAAGCTCAACGAGAAAATGCTGACAAAATATGGCTGCTGTGTGATGGACGACGAAACGTATATCAATGCCGATTTTAAGCAAATTCCGGAGTTGGAGTTTTTTACCGGCAAGAGAAGGTTTGATGTGGACGAGAAATTTAAGAAGAACAAAATGTCGAAGTTCTCCCCCAAATACCTCGTTTGGCCATCTGTTCTTGCGGACTGAGGGGTGAGCCTTTCGTGAATGCACAGTAAATGGCACAGTAAATGGCGAGATCTACAAATCTTAGCGCCTCGAGAAGCGCCTTTTGCAGTTTTTGCAGCAGCACGACGTAACTCCGTTATTTTGGCCTGATTTGGCATCATGCCACTATTCTAAAAGTGTCCTGGAGTGGTATGAGGCCAATTCTGTCCATTTTGTTTCAAAGGACATGAAACCACCAACCTGTCCGAACCTGCGGGAATTCGGAAGAGCAAGAAGAAAGTCAAAAACGAGAAGAACTAGTTGAGAAAATGCAAAAAAAAACTGAAAAACTGGTACTGGATGACACTGTGAAGACTTTGATGAAGGGCACCCAGCGAAAATACGTTCAATTTTACCCTCAAGGCTCAATCGATTAACGATTCTTTTGATTTTTGATGTAAATATATGTATAAAACTATCCTAGATGAGTAGGCGTTGATTTGATGGAAGCGCACGCGTTTTTTTCTCCGGTCGGAAAATTGAAATATTTTGTTCGTTTAAGGAGTGAAATTATTGAAAATGTTTTATAAAAAGCAGTTTTAGGATGATCCGAAGCCGTATGGCATCGGATGTGGTGCGATCTCATGATTGAGCGTTTTTTTCCTGTGTTTTTCGGAAACCATCTTCGAGAGCATCTAGTTAATATGGTGTTTTTCTGTACTGCCATGTAAAATTTGTGCTCCTGGAATTGAAGAAAGATTACATCTTACTCGAGTTGACTAACGTGCCATATTTGTGTGCTGATGGCGAAGATCTTTTAATCAGAATATTGTAGTGTCGCTTTTTATTAAGAAACAAATTCATTTGTTCGTTAATAAGGGTTGAGGAAAGTGATTTGGGTTTTTGGGAAGTGGTTTTTCGTTTTTCAGCATATGATTGCCAAAACGCGCTGTGGCCTGCTGTGATTATTTAAAATGAAGATGAAGAAAAATTGAAACTCCGATGAGTCCATCACGAGCAACTGCCAAGGATAAGGAAGTGTGGAAGTCACTGCCGGCTGACGATGGATTTTGGTGAGATTGTTTTATGTTGAAACTTTTCAATCCTATCTGCCAAGTAGGATTTCCTATTTTTACCCTTCCAGATCCCTTCTGAAACAGCTTTATGGGTCGTATGAGTTTTCTGCACCTAAAGAGTTTGTTTTGCTGTTACAGAACTTCCCTACCATGATTACATTGACTTGCCGCGGTGTGCAATATGGTACCACACTGATTTTCAAAAGTAACACTTGAAATAAGTACTGAATCCAGGTATTTATTTTGGCATCTCGTGTTGGTTATGATTATCAGTTGTACCTCTTGTATCAGCCAATGCAAGATGTGTGTAGTCACCCCATGCTATGCTATGCTATGCTATATATGTATAAAACTATCCTAAAATTTTGGTTTGTACTAAACGTTATAAGAAAATTGGCATGATATTTTCGGTGTCACAATAATTTCATGTTCACCCTTTACGGTAATGGCTCACGTTCCGAATCAAAAAGGACGCGAATGGGACGCCAAAGCTGAAGAGTGCATCCTTGACAAGCTTTGTGGCGAAGGTCCGGGATGTTACGTTTGTTGATGAAGGGAGTTCTAAGTCGCAATCAGCTTCGGATGTCATCAGGGTTCAACATCCTCAGCCGGTGTACATACAGCTGGACTTTGAGGAACCGGTGGTCCAGCATCCTGCAAGAGACGATCCAGTTACCTCTGGGACGATGGTTCCGACTACATCACGAAACGTTCCGGAATCCGAGGGTCTCAAATCGATAGAAGACGTCCTTACCGATTATGAATCAGACAACTACATCCTTTACGTGACGTGACTATTCCCACTGCGCTTCCCCCGCACTCTACTTCAAATCCAACCGTGTCACAGGTGTTGAGACGCAGTGGACGGGAGCGCGCAGTTCGAGGCAAGTTACTTGACTATTTTATTGGTTTAAAAGGTAGTATACCTGCTCGTGATATTTCAGCTTCATCATTCAGTCAAGCAGATCTGGTAATTACAAGCCAACTGGCATGCTTGGCATCGCTCCTCAGATTTGCCCGTTCAGAGTAAGAGCGTGTATTTTTTTCGCTGTGCTCTTCCCAAGCGGAGAATCTTTAAAAAATGCTCCGTTTCCTCCAGAGCGACCAAGCGTCCACCCAAGTGTGGGCAAGAGAAGCAAGCAAACTGATGAAGTGCGTTCTCAGTGCAGATAAATTCGTTCGCACTCAGGCGAATGAGAAGCTTTACAGAAAACTCGGTTTGTCTTCATCTGTTGCGTCTGGATCGGTGTTTGGAAGTGCGTCAGAATTTACAATGCAGAACATAAATCTAACGGAACTAAATTAATAACGCCAAAGGTAGTTAAGATAGAATGCTGGTGTTTTCGACAACATTGCTCTGTATAATAAAGCGCATATTTTGATATGAAATATAAAGTTTAGAAGTCCACCAATAGCAAGATATAAATCATAACTTTCTTGTTTAGTATTTTAGAGCTTAAATTTCTTCTACAAAGTTATTTATCTCAACAAAATACACAACTTTGCTTAATATATCAAAGTTCTACAATCTTAACCCAAGGAGATACGGTTGAATTAAAAAAAAAATACTTGAAAAATGCTCTACAAAAAGTTATTGTTTTTATCGCGCTATTTTTAAATCTCTCGCCTTTAAATTTTATATTAAAATATGCGAATTAACAACTTTGCCCAAAACACCTATCTTTTCATTCCTGAGCGAGTTCCTCTAGATTGATGTTCTGCACCAGGACAAATGATTAGCTACGAAAGCTTTCTTCGGTCGAGAAATATCAAAAGCGTAGCGGTTAAGGATGATAAATCCTAAATTTTACGATTTGTAAAAGTTTTGATGTTTTATTAATAAAATTTGTCCCAGATCCCTGCGTAATGTTCACGGTTTGTTTAAAAGACAAAGATGGATAATTTTAGTAAATGTTACTTTTCGAATTGCTGCTTTTGTAAATTAATGCTTCCCACGTACGATATTAAAAGTACATAAACCTAAGTATACAGCAATTTGCGGATGCCCGGATATTGTGAAAAAACTACTTGGATTTTGCCCAGTTTTATCCACATTATTTGGAAAATGAAACAAGCCCGATCAGGAGGGAAAAACAAAATTATATCAAAATGATATATTTTGATACTTATTTTTTTCTATCTAAATGAGTTATAATTCAGTACTCGTAGGATGTTAAAATATCTCAAATTATATCAAACAATCTATACAATCATAGCTAAATTATATCAGGTTTTGATATGCTCCTATCAAGATTATATCTGGTTCAGATAGCATAGTTTGATATTGGACAGAACAAATTATATCAAAATTATTACTTATCAAGATATGAGTGCTTCGAGAAAATTTTCTAGTGGAAGGCCAATAAACCACATTATTTGATAAAACCATGCCCCATTTATGGTTTCCCAAAAATTTGATTCAATTTTATGAATCTGTTGAGCGAAACTCGTTAATGTAAGGTTTGAGCCGTTGACTTCGATGTCCGTGTTTCAGAAAAAGTTGTACGTATATCAAAATAAGATTATATAGATATTATAGATATAGATATTTTAGGACAATCCGAAAAAAATCTTGTTCATTGAATATGAGCTCAACCCCATTCAAGTTTGTCAATCAGAATAAGATATAATTCAGATTGGAGAAACTTAAAATCGAAAATTTGGAGTACTTAATTATAACTGAATCAGATGTAAATATCTTGGTAAGTTTGAGTTATTATTTTGATATGCTCTCCTGATCGGGAGAAAATCAAGTTCAGTTTAAAATTGTTTGTCAAAAATTGGGTTTGTGAAAGTTTATTTCATCAAAAATCAAACCAAAACTTTCCTTCGTATACTTTAAACATGAATTTGACACTGCTGATGTGTTGCGACAAAAAAATGTAAGTCGTTTTTCCTCAGTAGATGAATGTCTGAAAGTTCTTCAGATTTGGCCGGATATTGCTCGGTTTATGGAATGGAGAATTTCAGATTATTTACCCGGTTTTCACCATGTTTTTCAAATAATTTGCCAGGAAGTGCCCGGCCCGGCTACGTACAAAAATAGTTCATACATAAACCTACATTGGACCTCTTCAACTGATGCACTGTTCCGCACTGCATAACGGCTTTTTTTTTAAGAAAACATTCCTGCATTGAAATCTTTCTGGCTGGATACACTGAGCTACACAGCCAGCGTCGCTAGAGCACAATTTTCTAGCCAGCTCCTTCTCTTTTCTTTAGAGCGAGCGACGTCCACCCGACCGTCAGAGCAACCGCAATCGGGCGCACTCGGCAAAAAGATAAGTGAACGTTGATCGGCTGAGCAGTGCACTCGGAAACCGAAATGATAAAAGTGTTTTTCGTTCTCTGCTCTGTTCTGTTTGCGAGGTGTTGGACAAGCATGCCAACTGGTGGTAATGCTCAGGCATCCAAGTCCAAGCAGGGACTGGTGGTGACGTGTCGCAGTTCCAAGCGAGCCAGAAATCCAAACGATAAAAAGGTGATCCCCAAACCCCCCGAGAGGCCCTTGGCGGTGGTGACGGCGATCGTTGGTCGGCTGCCATGCAGGAGGAGTAGGGGAAAGGTTTCCTAAATGGGCCTATCGGGTTAAATGACCCTACGGCTGTTTGATGAAATGGCTGACTAGACAGCTTATCTTACCAATGCATTTTGAGGGTGATACGCTTAGAACATAAGGCACGAAAGAATTTTATGAATTTACAAAAATATTTTACAAAAATAATACAAAATACAAAATAATTTACAAAAATCGTACAAGGTTTTGATACATTTTGATGTAATATTTCGACTTTTAAAAATTATACGTAAAGAGGATTAAAACAAAAACTAGGATGGTTTTTGTTTCTTACTCAAATGAACTTATGAAATTAAACATATTTCAGCTTTTGTGGAGGTTTAATAATCATTATATAGTGGAATAATAGAGTGTTTCTGTATGCCCCATCATGTTTGTAAAATGCCTCCATCCTAAAATAACAGGATAAATAGAATAAATAAATGATTTTTATCATTGAAACTTCAAATCTAAGCTCTGAATAACATATTAAGAGAGAATTGACGATCTAAAAACAGATTTGATAAAGTTTTTCTCATGGATGAACTGCTTCCATAGTATGGCAACCCTAACTTTTGTTTTATTCCATAAAATTATAATATACATAGATTTTTATGAAACTTCAGCTTTGTCGTACGGAAATTATTACTTTCTGGCAGTTTCAATAAAATTATACCGAAATATTGTCCAAAAAACGGAAATTTTGTTCAAAACATAAATAGGCGCATTTAGCCCGCACGGTTTGAGGTACGGCATTTTAGACAACACTTACAATAAAATCATTTTCTTGGAAACGAAAGAAAATTTTATCATTAAACATTACTCCAATGTAGAAAAACAGATGCCTGTACACGTGTATATAGTTTTTGTACACATATTCGATGTGATATTTGATTAAATCAGTGTTCTGCTTAATAGGCGCATATAGCCCGCTCCTCCCCTACGACGCGCTGATGAAAAACGGAATTCGGGAATTGGTCGATCCACCGAAAAGTCGAAAGGTCGTTGGCTGCAAGTGGACGTACAAAACAAAACGGGACGAACGAGGAACTATCATTCGCTACAAAGCCCGCCTGGTAGTCCAAGGGTTCACAAAAAAGTTTGGATGCGACTATGACGAAGTATTCGCCACGGTGGTGTGCCAGACTAGGAAAATGGTGTAGCAGTACGATATCAAGACCGCATTTCTCCACGGCGATCTTGAGGAGGAGATATACATGAGGCAACCACCCGGTTTCATCGCAGGAGGAGTAGAACACAAGGTGTGCAGAATAAAGAAGAGCCTCTACGGTCTGAAACAAGCCGTCAGGGCATGGAATTCCAATCTGCATTCCGTGCTTTGCAAGCACGGTTTTCAGCGCTGCGAAGCGGATCCATGTCTCTATCGGATGGTAAAGGACGGAAAAGCCTGTTACGTGCTGTTATATGATGACGACTTGGTAGTAGCCAGCGAGGAAATTGAGCTTTGCGAAACTTTGATTTCTGCTATGAAGAAGCAATTCGAACTAAGTGAGCTCGGAGACATCCACTACTACCTCGGAATTGAGGTTCAGCGAGACGAGAAAGGCGATTTCTTCGTGAACCAGCAGCTGTACATCGATCATTCGAGAGACGGGCATGACGGATGCTAAGGACTCTTAAATTCCATTGGATACGGAATATATCAAGCAAGAAAAGAAAGACGCGCCGTTGTCCGATAATCAAGCGTACCAGAATTTCATTGATCAACTTTTCTACCTTTTACCATACCAGCTGCCGCCATACCAGCTGCCCCACTCAAGGAGATGAGAACGAGGTCAAAAGGGTAATTTGCTACCTGAAGGAAACCAGCCACTATCGTCTTCGATTGAGCAGAACTGGAGATAGGTCCGGATTGGTAGGATATGCTGACGGAAAGACCGGAAATCCAACAGTGGCCAAGTCTTCAAGTTTTGCGGAGGTACCATAAGCTGGAGCTGCAGGAAGCAAACGGAGGCGGAGGCCGAATTCATCGCATTATCCAAGGCGTCACAGGAAGCAGCCTAGCTGACCCGCTTATTGGCCGAAATGGATGAGAATGGAGACGTTATAATCTCTATATGCTGGATACCGAAAAGTTCAGCAATCGGACGAAGCACATCGCCACAAGATATCACTTCGTTCGAGACCTCAAGCAGAAGAAGGAGATCGACGTCGTCTATTGCCCGACTGAAGACATAGTAGCCGATGCACAGTGGTCCAGAAATGAAATTTAGCGGGAAACAATTTATTTGCGCTCTTGCCTTAGGTTTAAGACATTTAGTGTCCAAGAAAAAGTTGTACAACATTAAAAGGCGCTACTTTTGAATGCAATTTTCTTAGGGTGGTTCATAAAACTCCTTAGATACGAAAATTATTTTTTTACTGTAATGAGATAGTGCTGTATTATGTTCAGCAATTATGTAGAACAACATCATTGATGAAACTTTGTAGAAAACTTTGAATGTCTATCTATTAACGTTTAGGTTTTATGATGATTTCTCGTGTACAAGTTAGGGTGGTCCTACAAAAACAAGTTTTTTTGTTATAACTTTGTTGAGTATAGACTTATCGAAATCATGTGTTCAGCAAGTATTTAGCAAATTATTATGCGCATCTTTTGTAGCAAACAGATTTCTTATATCTGCTTTTGATTCGCAGTTATCAAGAATTTTGTGTTCAAAAATGGCCGTTTTGTATGAGCCATAACTTCAAATGGAGCAAACTAAAAAAATCAAACTTTAATTTGTTTAAAATAACAGGTAAAAATCTATATTATATCAAAAATTTGGAGAGGTGTTTTTTGTTCAAAGCTTTTTATTTACATTTGAACTTGACCAAAATTGCCGTTTTTCATATAACGTTTCTATATTATTTTTGACTACTTTTGGCTGCGTGAGGAATAACCGTACACATCGTTACATTTATATCATCATTATAGTTAACAGATCTGAACAACTTTTTTAAAAACGGAAAAAAGTTGATTTGAGAAATCAATAAAAAATTCATAGAAAACAAAAAAAATACACTTATTGCTAGAATGTAACGAAACTAATAAAAAAACGCGTTAGGGGTCACATATCAAATGACGGCTGCATTCAGGAAGGCTGATTTTTGAATATTTCATACATTTTCTACTGGATAATGAGATGTACGGATCTGATGTCAGAGGAGTCTTTTAAAAGCATCCTCCAGACTAACTATACGATCGAACTTTCTGGAGTGGTTTTCTCGAAACCTTCGTAAACTTTTGTTTCTTGTTTCTTTACGGAGCTACTGTTGATAATGGTTAAAACTTTTCCAAAAGCTGTACATTCAGTCCCGTAATTTGTGCCACTTCAATCCGTTTCTCAAAGAATTTCCTGGTAATATTTCCTGTATTGGAATTCCCACCGGTAACCCCTGGCTCATCAATACATAAGTTCAGTTGTTCTTTTAGTATGTTTCGAAGACTTTGACGCCGCACACAGGGGTAAATGCACATAATAAGCAATCAAAATTATTTGCGGAAAAACGGAAATAAGTGAAACATAACTCCTTCTAAGAAAAATACAATTCAAGACTTTCTTGTCGGGTAGTTAGTAATTAATTTTTTTCAGCTTATGGTTTTATACATTAATAATCAAGAATCCTCATTTTTTTTTCATTTGTATCCCTCTGGCTATGTTATTTAGTCTTTTAATATTTTTACATAAGGTTATGAATAGGAAACTCTGCTTTTGTAAAAAATTTAGAACTGTTGACTAAGGGTGCGAACGCAAAGAAGAATTCCATGTCGCAGAGCAAAAGTGATATATTTTTATTGTTATACTAGCAGACCCGGTAAACTTCGTCTTACCATTTTAAACTTGGCGTCTATTTCAATTTTTTTTTCACTGTTTGACTTAAAAAAAGCATCAAATCTTGAGTTGTTAATCGTCTCGCTTTCTTGAACATGTCCTAGTTTTTAAACATATCCATCTTTTCCGTTTGCTCGAATTGGCCTGCTCAATTATATTGGAATCAAATCGAGGAATTTTAACTCAATTCTACGGGTCTTTTAACTGATTATTCAAAAAATATCTCCAATAAATTTTACATACATCTTACATGAATCCTTTTCATTTACATTTCTTTGATTTGGATGCTTTGAATATTGCCGAATGATATCAGGTATCAGCTTCCCGTTGCAAATTCGATTTTTTCAGCATTCAACGTTACCATCAAACTTGGCAAACTTCATGCTAAAAAAAATCCACTCTTTATAACTTGTTCCATAAATAACATATGTTGATTATATCTATGTTTCATTTATTGTATACAATTTAATTGATTGACTCCGCTTTGCTCGAGTTCACTTTAAGCTTTAAATCGAAATAAAAAGTTTCTCATTTATTGGAGTTTATTGCATATGAAACTTTATGGAAGAAGAATTTTGAATATCGGGACAATTTTTGGAGTGTTTACTCAATATTCTGCCTAGCGCAGCACTTTTAGCTCCCAAGTAGCTTTTGATGGTAGATTTTTTAGAACTGAAGAAATAAAAACATAAGAGATGACTTTTTTCAAACCATTTTCAAGCAGCTTAACTTTCCTCACATTTGGAAGCAGTGGTTATATTTTCATCAAAATCATGTCCAAAAAAAGGTTCGCCCTTTTTTTAGCAAAAATGCTTATTAAATCAAGAAGTTAATATTCAAAGAAATTTAATTTGGTTTTGAAAGGAGAGAAGATATGATTAAATTTTTTGTTATTCAACCGAATTAAAGCATTTTTATCTTCTTTTTTATCCTTAAATACATACCTGCCAATTTAAACCATTGTTGTCTGATTTAAAATTTTCCTAAACAGTGTTGAAGGTGATTTGCGATTCTGTTTAAGATTATGTGATATTTTCAAGATTCAATAAGATTTAATTGGAACGCAGGTTATAAAAAATTCAAAACATAAAAAAGAACTAATCTTTCAAGGCTACGATAGTTTCATGAGTTCATTTTTTTTTCTGGAAATTTTCATTTAAATTTACCTCGACATTTAAAAATTTTAAATATCCGTTCAGATTGAACACTCGGGATACCCTATCTGACTATTTTAGAGAAAAACTGGAATATGTTTCATGACTTAAAGGCGCATTGCCACTTGTTTCACCGTGTGAAATGACAGGAGTAAATATTATTTTCAACACTTTTAGGTCATAACAAAATCTTATCAAAAAAAAAAAAATCAGCTTCTGCTATAAAAAAATTATGCTTCTGGAATATCAATCACGAAAAAAAATGCCAACAAAAAATCGGATCTAAAGTCTCACCTACGTAACCAAAATATGTTAAACAAAAACACACATTTATGTTAAGTACGTACTTGAATTCTGTGTAAACAAACAGGGAACCTGTAAACAGTTTTTTGGTGAAAGATTTAAAAAAAGTTAAGATTATTTAGTCAGATTGTTTATTTGGGCCCAACCATTTATAAATTTAGAAATCATGTATACATTTTTTGTAAATGTTGAACGTTTGCACTTCTTTGCATTCGGCCTTCAAATGAACATCAATCTTATATAATCCATTTTAAAGGACAGGCTCTTGTTCAGTTCATGTGACTGTTAATTTGCAACGGATTTTGTAGTTGTTCTATAAATTTAATGGCGCATGATACAACTTCTGTGAAGTACATTTGTACATGTTTGAAAAATATTTCTAGCGGATTATAAACCAAGTCTTTCCACTTTTCTTTTTTCAAATGTCCGCAAAGAGTCATACCATTATTTCATACGCATCAGTACTAAATTCATATTATTTAGACAACAATTCCTTCTTGAAATAACACGAATTGATGTTTAATTTTTTCAAATCGATTGAATGGTTTTGATTTGATCGGCAAAATATTAATCTGGGTCACATCTGGGCGTCATTCATTACTACATATGTGCTGTACAAATGATCAAGGAATCAAGAAGAAAAAACACATCTAGGCTTCATGTGGTCACCACATGCATCGAAATTATGCTTGGTTGAGAAATGCGCGCCCAAATATTTCCACTAAACAGTATGCTATGCCATAGTTACTAACCTCCTACGACGTTTGCTTGCGACGCCTCGACCTTGGAGACGAAAAACAAACCGCCCGCCCGGCGCCCAAAGTAAAGAAAATCTCGAAAAAATTGAAGGCCATGACTTTAATTTGATTCAATTTATCACAAATTTAATGATTACGGACAATTAATGCGACTTTTTGTTGTTTTTATTCGATATAAACCGATTCGCATGCCCACAGAATATTCTAAAAATAATTTCATTTGAATCGGCTGGGTCATTTCGGAGGAGTAGTACTACAAACACCGTTACAAGAGAATTTTATATAATAGACTAGCAGACCCGGTAAACTTCGTCTTACCATTTTAAACTTGGCGTCTATTTCAATTTTTTTTTCGCTGTTTGACTTAAAAAAAGCATCAAATCTTGAGTTGTTAATCGTCTCGGTTTCTTGAACATGTCCTAGTTTTTTTAACATATTCATCTTTTCCGTTTGCTCGAATTGGCCTGCTCAATTATATCGGAATCAAATCTAGGAATTTTAACTCAATTCTACGGGTCTTTTAACTGATTATTCAAAAAATATCTCCAATAAATTTTACATACATCTTACATGAATCCTTTTCATTTACATTTCTTTGATTCGGATGCTTTGAATATTGCCGAATGATATCAGGTATCAGCTTCCCGTTGCAAATTCGATTTTTTCAGCACTCAACGTTACCATCAAACTTGGCAAACCTCATGCTAAAAAAAATCCACTCTTTATAACTTGTTCCATAAATAACATATGTTGATTATATCTATGTTTCATTTATTGTATACAATTTAGTTGATTGACTCCGCTTTGCTCTAGTTCACATTAAGGTTTAAATCGAAATCAAAAATTTCTCATTTATTGGAATTTATTGCATATGAAACTTTATGGAAAAAGAATTTTTAATATCGGGACAATTTTTGGAGTGTTTGTTCAATATTCTGCCTAGCGCAGCACTTTTAGCTCCCGAGTAGCTTTTAATGGTATATTTTTAAGAACTGAAGAAATAAAATCATTAGAGATGATTTTTTTCAAACCATTTTCAAGCAGCTTCACTTTCCTCACATTTGGAAGCAGTGGTTATTTATATCCATATTTTCATCAAAATCATGTCCAAAAAAAAGTTCGCCCTTGTTTTTAGCAAAAAATGCTAATTAAATCAAGAAGTTTTGATTTATTGGGTTAATATTCAAAGAAATTTTATTTAGTTTTGAAAGGAGAAAAGATATGATTAAATTTTTTTGTTATTCAACCGAATTAAAGCATTTTTATCTTCTTTTTTATCCTTAAATACACACCTGCCAATTTAAACCATTGTTGTCTGATTTAAAATTTTCCTAAACAGTGTTAAAGGTGATTTGCGATTCTGTTTAAGATTATATGATATTTTCAAGATTCAATAAGATTTAATTGGAACGCAGATTTTAAAAAAATTAAATACATAAAAAAGAATTAATCTTTCAAGGCTACGATAATTTCATGAGTTCATTCTTTTTTCTGGAAATTTTCATGTAAATTTACCTCGACATTTAAAAATTTTTAATATCCGTTCAGATTTAACACTCGGGATACCCTATCTGACTATTTTAGAGAAAAATTGGAATATGTTTCATGACTTAAAGGCGCATTGCCACTTGTTTCACCGTGTGAAATGACAGGAGTTAATTTTATTTTCAAACCTTTAAGGTCATAACAAAAACTTATCAAAAAAAAAAAAAAAAAAAAACAAATTCAGCTTCTGCTATCAAAAATTATGCTTCTGGAATATCAATCACAAAAAACATGTCAACAAAAAAATTGGATCTAAAGTCTCACCTACGTAACCAAAATATGTCAAACAAAAACACACATTTATGTTAAGTACGTATTTGAATTCTGTGTAAACAAACAGGGAACCTGTAAACAGTTTTTTGGTGAACGATTTAATAAAAAGTTAAGTTTATTTAGTCAGATTGTTTATTTGGGCCCAACCATTTATAAATTTAGAAATCATGTATACATTTTTTGTAAATGTTGAACGTTTGCACTTCTTTGCATTCGGCCTTCAATTGAACATCAATCTTATATAATCCATTTTAAAGGACAGGCTCTTGTTCAGTTCATGTGTCTGTTCATTTCCAACGGATTTTGTGGTTGTTCTATAAATTTAATGGCGCATGATACAACTTCTGTGAAGCACATTTGTACATGTTTGAAAAATATTTCTAGCATTTTGGATTATAAACCAAGTCTTTCCACTTTTCTTTTTTCAAATGTCCGCAAAGAGTCATACCATTATTTCATACGTATCAGTACTAAAGTCATATTATTTAGACAACAATTCCTTCTTGAAATATCACGAATTGAAGTTTTAATTTTTTTAAATCGTTTGCATGGTTTTGATTTGATCGGCAAAATATTAATCTGGGTCACATATGGGCGTCATTCATTACTACATATGTGCTGTACAAATGATCTAGGAATCAAGAAGAAAAAAACACATCTAGGCTTCATGTGGTCACCACATGCATCGAAATTATGCTTGGTTGAGAAATGCGCGCCCAAAAATTCCCACTAAACAGTATGCTATGCCATAGTTACTAACCTCCTACGACGTTTGCTTGCGACGCCTTGACCATAGAGACGAAAAACAAACCGCCCGTCCGGCGCCCAAAGTAAAGAAAATCTCGAAAAAATTGAAGGCCATGACTTTAATTTGATTCAATTTATTACAAATTTAATGATTACTGACAATGGATTTCTTTAAGCACCTCCTGCGTAGTTTTCCGCTAGAGAGATACAAATCTGCCATCTGTCTTATTTATTTAAAACCCTTTTTATTTTTATCAGATGGCGGTACCGAAGCGAATCAGTTTAGGGTGACATGAAATAATTTAGATTTTAGTGAATTCAACTGTAAATTGAAATTGAATGATATGGTAATCTGATCAAATGAATGGCCATAACATTTTCATTCCTCAACTGTTGAATAAAAAACCGTTGAATTACTTCAATGGAATGAAAAAGATTATTTTTAATAATTTAAAAAACTTCTCAGATGTTCCAACTGACATTCAGCTATAATGAAATTATGCTAGATTAATCTATTGAAATGCCGTTTTTAAACAAGTGTCCAATTTTACCTTTACCTTCAAAACAATGATAATGATTTTCAATTTATCAATCTATTTAATATATTTCTTAATCGATTTCAAAATTTTATTAACATCGACGGTTTTTAGAACGTAAAGCATTCCAGATTTCACGGTTTGATCCGGGCGAGCCCAAATACTCAAAGAAAATATCGGGACGAATCCGTATCAACCTGGATTCCCGGATTTTAATATAACGGTCCGGTTTTTTCCGGAAGTATGTATTCACATAATTTGCTGAATTTTACAAAAAATCTAATTGAGTAATGATTTGTTTAATTTCTGATCCGAAAACGAATATTTCATAATTATTTTCATCAAATTTATTAGGAATTTTTTTGAAGCTTTGAACACAATTTGAAGTGATTCGACGAAAAAATAAAGGTTCAAGTTTCTCCTATCTTTTCCTGATTTTGTTCGAATAATGGATAAATTTTGCTCTTATTTGTCTGGATAATACCCAGTTTTTGTAAATTCCAGGCCCGAAAACGTGTTGCAAAAGTTCTGGAAAGCATACTATAAAATTCCATTGTTTTCGCACCACTCGCACTCGATTCATTAAGACAAGCACGCACATAGAATCGCTGAATCAGTTAATTATTTTACTTGGAAAAAAAAATTTCAATATGAATTAAAACCTCATAAAATTTGCCAGCCTAACTTTTCATGTTTACTTCATGCCTATCCTTGGCGCTCATTCTTGTTTATTATGAAAATAAAACAATTCCTGTGGTAACTATGGCAACTATGGTTTCGCACTATGAGAGATAGTCATACAAGCAAGTGGACAAACTTATATTAATTGGAGTTTTGGTTTTATCACCGCTAATGTTTGTACCTCGAAATTATCGACGATGTCCGGTGAGTTTTAATAAAAATCAAACAAAATTTACTAGCTATCTACACGTTTCGAGCTACTCGAGGAGTAACTTTTGTTTGATTACTATTAAAACTCACCGAAAAATTTCGAAAATTTCTAATTCAAACATATATTGAAATGTTTTCATCAATTTGACTTTCAGAAATGACAATCAAAAATGGTTACGATCGTAAGATCATAAGTTAATATTTCACGATCACATTTTGAAAATGACTCCTATGTTTATAAAAAATGGGAAAATTTATTAATGTTTTTGAGCGGAACTCAGGCCCTTATCCTTTAAGTGGCTGCCTTTTCATTTCTTAAACACTTCTGGCCAGCTCTAATTTATAATAAAACACGTTTGAAAAGTAAGGACAATATAGGTAGCCCATTGGGATACCTAGCTTCAAAGTCAAAGACCTGGAAATCTGGAAAGCTGATTTACCCGTTTTATAATTACTTTTCATAGACGGTAGGTCAAAAAAACTGAAACTGGTGAAATTTTAAAAAAGCTCCAAATCTTGAAATCGGAACTGAACATTTCAGAACTTGTTAAATATCCACGTAAAACATGAACAAATCAGCCGGAACTAAATTATATCGTCCGAAAACTTTAATTATTTCATTTTTTCTGATTTCCTTCATTTTCTCATGCTTTATCTTCTAATAAGTTATTCTGAAGCCTCTCAACACTGTATTTTCATAGATATTAACATTTACATAAATGTATTGCACGTGGAAGTTTTTTTCAAATAAGTGATCATGAATTTGCATTTTTACTTTCCTTATCATATATATATCTCTTTGCATTTTTTCCTTATTTTTCAATATCTTAAGAATGGAAGAGTTCTGAAATACGAGCATTTTTAAACAAAGGGTCTTCTTCCTAACAAAAATTTAATAAAAATTATTTCCGATTTTTGTCAGCGTGATTTCTCATAATTCAACACAGTGCCACGATTTGTTGATTTTTCTGGGTTTTCTCTGCTACTTTGATCATGAGGTTTGACAGGTCTGAGCGCTAGTGGCGACTCCTCTCAGAAAATTAGCTTTTTCCATCGATCCATTAATGCGACTTTTTGTTGTTTTTATTCGATATAAACCGATTCGCATGCCCACAGAATATTCTAAAAATAATTTCATTTGAATCGTTTGGGTCATTTCGGAGGAGTAGTACTACAAACACCGTTACAAGAGAATTTTATATAATAGATGAAAAATGGAAATTTTGGTCAAGTTCAAATGTAAATAAAAAGCTTTAAACAAAAAACACCTCTCCAGTTTTTTGATATAATGTAGATGTTAACATGTTCTTTCAAACAAATTAAAGTTTGAATTTTTTGGTTTACTCCATTTGAAGTTATGGCTCATACAAAACGGCCATTTTTGAACACAAAATTCTTGATAACTGCGAATCAAAAGCAGATAAGAAATCTGTTTGCTACAAAAGATGCGCATAATGATTTGCTAAATACTTGTCGAACACATGATTATGATAAATTGATACTCAACAAAGTTATAACAAAAAAACTTGTTTTTGTAGGACCACCCTAACTTGTACACGAGAAATCATCATAAAACCTAAACGTTAATAGATAGACATTCAAAGTTTTCTACAAAGTTTCATCAATGATGTTGTTCTACATAATTGCTGAACATAATACACCACTATCTCATTACAGTAAAAAAATAATTTTCGTATCTAAGGAGTTTTATGAACCACCCTAAGAAAATTGCATTCAAAAGTAGCGCCTTTTAATGTTGTACAACTTTGTCTTGGACACCAAATGTCTTAAACCTAAGGCAAGAGCGCAAATAATTGTTTCCCGCTAAATTTCATTTCTGGACCACTGTGCGATGTATTGACGAAAATCATTTTCATTCATTTTACCACATTATATGACGTTCACTGATTGAAATAATTTTCAATTTCAAAGACCGATTTGCATTTCTCTTTATATTGAAATGCTTAACTTGGCCTACAAAAACCTATTTTTCAAGAAACCAATTTCAGTCTAAATTTTTTTAGTGTTTCTTGTTCTTCTTAAGGTTCAACATCACATTTGAAAATAGTTTGATGAATTACACAAGGCCTCCACATTTCCATTGCAATTTTCTATCTTCATTGCAATTTTTTCTTTTGTTTTTGAAATAACTTTTCAAAATAGGTTTAAATTATTGAAAGAAGTGATGCACTTTTTTGAAAAAACTTGAAAACAATAATATAGAATTTTAAAATAAAAGTTTTGAATCTATTATGAACTTTCATCAAGACTTCATGTAGTTATGAGTTATTCAAAAAAAAGTTATGGAAGTTTTCTATTTTTCTTTTTTCCTCATTGAACGAATTTTTAACGAAGTTTTAAGCTTAATTGAATTTATGATACTTTTCGAAGCATTCTTCTAATTGATTTGCAGGTTCCAACAAATTTGTGAATGAAATCAAGTTTTTTTTAACTTTCTGCAGTAATGTCAAACATACGTGTAATGACATATTTCCAAATTTTTAAAACTGCTGAATTTCACTTTTTAGATCATGTATCATCATCGTCATCATCATCAAAATTTTATTCCTTAAATGAATGAAGTATAATAACCGAAATCAGTTGATAGTTAATCTTTTTTTTTTTTTTTCTCGGGATTTCCATCCCGAAGGATGATTCATTTCTCAATTTGATTGATAATTAGTTATCAATGATTATTTAATATAAAACTGACACATTTTAAAACTCCATACAATCAAAACTAAATTTGACAAAAGACTCGAGTTCAGTACGCTTAAATCTTCCAAACCAATCACTAATACATAAGCATCAAAATGCTGTTCCCTTGACATATCAAATAAATTCTTTAAATAAGTTTAAATAATGGTGAGACGTGTTTATTGAAAGAAAAATTCCTTCTTTTATGTTAGAAAAACTTTGTTTTTCATCTTAATTTATTTTGCATATTTTCAAATGGATTTAACGAATTTTGCAGTACATTTTTTTAATTTCTAAATAAATTCAACTTTTTTAAATCAAGCTATTTAAATTTTTTGAAATATTTTGATAAGTTTGATTTTCATTCCAAATCGCGATATTTTTTTTTCAAATTCAAAACACTACAGCGGATTTTTCATTTTTTTTCCACAATTAATCATGGTTAATTTTTTACCTGATATAACCTTCATTTAATGATTCAGTTTACTTCAAATTTAAAAACAAGATTGCTTAGAAGTTATTTTGAAGCAAAATATCTTGTTTAGAATACGTAACATTATTTTGAAAAAATTATCAATGACTATAGTATCATTGATTTGAAACTTTCATGGTGAACTGTTTTGGAAATTTTGGTTCATTTTATCTGTAACATCTATAAATTTGAATTTGAGTGACATTCTTGATTAAGAAAATGGTGTTTAAATTTCATTTCCTTATTTATTGTGCATTTGGTTATTATTTTTAGCTAAATTTAATTTCGAAGCCCCCCCCCCCATTGACGGGCCTGGTGTGTATCAGTGTAGTTGATCAGTGAATTTGAATACTCAGTATTAACTACAGAAAGTATTAGCTGTGTCTTATTAAATCGATTCTAACATTTTGAAATACAAGTTGTCAAATACATTGAATACAATTCGGGGGCAAAAGGAGGATTCGTATAACCAATTTGTTTAGGAAGTATTCATCTAAAGTAGTAGTGGTTGTTGCTACTAACTTATTTTAGTATTGTTAAGTGAAGTTTGATTTTAATATATGTTTGTCCTTATTTCTTAACTCGAAGCTACAGTTGCGTTCAAAAAGAATGAAATCGCGTGAAGCTGCGCACCCACTTCCATCTTTGACATGCTGCCATTTCTCGCTCGGTTGATATTTTTCCATGAAAATTTCACACAATCTAGTTCAATCATCCATCCAGCGCTCTACAAAATTCTTTACAAGTCTTTACAATGACTGGAAACAAAGATAAAGCTATTCTCGTAAAAAAGGGAAATTTTGAATTGCTTCACTAAATTTGCTGTATCTTTGACAATTTTCATTGAAAAATTTTAAAATTTGGTCCAAAGCTGAAAAATGTATGTTCTAATACCAGGCCAAGTTTCGTCAAAATCGATGGACGTGATCAAAAATAGTGCTGGGTTGATACAGACGATTTCATTCTTTTTTGGACGAATGTTTGAATGGAAAACATCGTAATCCATGTATTCTTGGGTTTTTCTCTCACAAAATCAAAACTTATCACAAAAAATGTTCGTGCTCAAAGTCAAAGTTAGAAGTGAGTGCGCAGCTTTACGCGATTTCATTCTTTTTTGAACGCAACTGTGTATCGAAGAAAACCAAATATGCTTGTATTCTAGTTTTGGGAAGGTATTGCTGAACTACACTTTCCGTACAATGCATTTAATTACCGCTTTGAACGACCCAACGTTTTCAATTAAGAAATTAGTTCTATTTCCAAATCCTTACCCGTGAGATTCCCTGGAAGTATGGCAGCAGTAAATAAAATAATCCAATTTAATTAGGGAGGATGCATTTTCAAAAACCCAATGGGAAGGTATCTAAAACAAACTTGGAAAATTGAAATGACTTACCCAATCGGTGGTGGCGTGGGCAGCACCTTGTCGAACCCTTTCTTCCCTAGCAGCCAGTAGGTGTTCATTTTACCTTTGCCCTTGATCTCGATAGGTCCTCGCGGGTCAATCACGTAGCCCCCGGCCTGCTCCAGCAAGTTGCACGTTTGCTGCGACATGTGGATGCGCCATGATGATCCTGTTTAAGGGGGTTTAAAGATTGAAATTACTTTGCATTTAGTGGGTTCGTTTGGGGTCAAGTGGTTTTGTGAACTCTAGCTTAACAAGAAAGGTTGAGAATTTTATGAGCTTTGAGTGATGGGAGAAGCATATACCTAGTTTAGATTATATCCCCTTAAAGTTTAAATTGAATTATTGATTCGTAGACAACATTAGTTGAGCAACAAGCTGTTATTTTTCCTAGAATGTACCACACTAATTGCACTATAAAGTGACCAAATCCCGATAATATCGATAAATTTAAGCCCTACTTCAAAGCCATACGGACGTCACCTCTTGGCAACTTTCGATCAATTTCGTTGTTGTGATAGCATCAAACTTTCGCTTCATTGATGCATTTTCGACCCATTTAAATATCTTATCGCGACACGACCACTATCTCTGTTAGTCTTTAATTTTTGTTTCGCACCGTAACCAAAAAAAAACTGAACCATGGCAGCAGCACTTTTTGACGTCACGGTGCCATAAAATTTCAATCACACAATCGCCGGATCGACTGTAAACAAACTGAGGACGACGACAAAATGAGACGAAATGATGATGGTGTACCTATGTTGGTACTCGGTATTAATTTTCCATTATCTTATCACGATTCAGCTGATGGCGGTCGGTGCTTTGTGTAGCCGGAAAATATGGGGGCAAATTTTCCCTGTTCCACGGCCAGGGGTTAGAAATCCACCACCTACACGCGGCTTGTTTTGGTGCGGGACGACCAACGACGGCTTTTCGAATGCAAAAAGCAAAAGCTTACGCGTACAGATGGTTCAAGTACAGTGACAAGTGGGTAATTGAGTTTATTGAACAAACTGATTTTTTGTAGCTGATTTAACAATATTTATTGAAAAAACTACCTAGCATTGAAAAACCAAAAGGAGAAAAACTCCAAAGAAGATTATTTTTTGTTCTGAAGTGTCTCCAGAGATTTTTCGAATTAAAGTGGCTCCAGAGATGACTTTTTTAACCCTCCAGTACCCCGGATTGCTATTGAAACGCCCATCAGCACGTTCGTTCGGAACACACTCTGCCTTGCTGGTCCAAATCAACAAAAGGAAATTAATTAACAACATTATCAATCAATTTCATTGATTGCTCCCATAGCGGGGATTACAACATGCCCGGGATGTTTTGATAGCAATTTTGGTGCTCTGTTTGCTGGCTTGATATTTGTATGATTCTTTCTGGTTTTTTTTTATGTTTCCAGTATCACGCTCATAAAGAGCCGTTTCCGGCAATCACGGTATCACGGTAATCGTGTTTTTGTTTGTGAATTAAATAAAGGCCGGTTTCGATACTGTTGTACATAGTGCAGAAACTCAATATCCTTTTTTGCTGAAACAATAATTGCATTGAACATTGTAGTGTTGCAATATCGCCTGAATCGATATGTTTATTCAAATTCCTGTAAAAATAGTTTTTAATAAATTTATCAAACTGGCAAAAAATATTGATGATCATTTTTTGCAAATTGAAAATCGGGAATCGGTTGAAAAAGAACAAGTTCACTGCACAGTATTCATAAAAAAACGAGTGGCTCCAGAGAGTACAATTTAAGTGTTCGCAATCACGATGAGAAGCACTCTGAATAAATAAATAAAAAGAAATTAAAAAACTGATAGCCTTAGTGATATGTTTCGGTTGTACTCCATTTTCCCAAAAACCATTGCCCAGAATAAAAAATCACCAGAATTTCAATCACCAGAAAGCCACTTCCCCAGAATTTTTTTTCCCAGAATGCTCCATTTATCAGGATTTTTTTTCCCAGAATGAACCATTTCCCAGAAAAAAAATTATCGGAATGAACTATTCCCCAGAAAATTTTTCTCCAGAATTGCCTTTTCCCAGAAAATTAAACATATTTATCCAACTTGAAATTCCCATAATACTATTCTTTTGCGGCAACCAATGAGGATGGCCGTCGGAAGCGGCGGCCCATATACATTGGTCTAGGTCTGCCGGGGCTTCCTAGGTCTGCGTGAAAGCTGGGGGTGATCCTTTCAAGTTAGAACGCGCAGCGTGAGGAGTCGGATACTAAAAAGGTTTTTTGAAGGACCATGATAAGCATTGGATCAATAAACGTACCCAAACCATAAACAAAGCACAATATTGGTTCTAAAATAAATTTAGTTGGAAAATTTCAAACCTGTAGTTTCATTTAAAAAATCATTATGCAAAACTAAATTTTGATTCATATGAAATTTATAAGAATTCTATAGAAAAAATAAATAAAAATACTGGAGGAAAAAAAATTTGGGAAATGGTTCATTCTGGGAAATAAATTTCTGGTAAATGGTGCATTCTGGGGAATTTTTTTCTGGGAAATGGTTCATTCTGGGGTTTGATTTCGAGTGTTTGTCATTCTAGGAAAAATTCATTTCAGTTTTCGGGTAAATGGGATACAATCATATGTTTCTTGGAATGTGTCTATTTGGGATCGTTTTCGAGTTTGTCAAACCCTGAGGTCTTCAAAGCTTTGTTTTTATTCAAAACTCATCAATGATTTTTTGCAGAATTTTCAAGTTACGTTTACATGAGTAAATTTGAACTTTTATATTTGTATGGGAAAATTTCTTCTGTGGAACCAAGCCTGCTAATGGATTTTGTGCCAATTTATAAAATTTTCAAAGGAAATTTTCCGCTGAACGATTTTGCCGAAGACCATAACTTCATATCTAATTAGGCGAAAAGTTATTAGCTGTTTAACAGGAGTGATGCAAGTTTTGCAAAAAAACTAGTATTGCAATACCTTGCTAGGCACCCAGCAGTGATGTCAATTGTTATACAGCTGATAACTTTTTTGCCTCATAAGATACGAAGTTACAGGCTTCCACAAATTTGTTCAGCGGAAAATTTTCTTTAGAGAACTCAACAAAAACCATAAGCTGACTTGGTTCTATAGAAGAAACAAAAATAATGTTGATTTTTCAGCTCAAAATATTCAATTTTCCTATACAAACCAAAAAGTTTAAATTTACGCATGTAAAAATTACTCAACAATTCGGTAAAAAATTCAAGATGAATTCAAAACGAAACTTTTTAGACCCCAGGGCTTTTGAAATTCAAATAGACCTTAAATCGACTAAGTCGAATGTTTCGTAAATTTGTTTCATTTTAAAAAGGTAAATCAATGATATTGAAATAAGTTGTCTGAAGCAAATAGCATAAAAATTTGTTTTATTCTACAGTTATAATATGACTTTCTTGGAAGTTTGGTGGCTTATTATTTTATTTTAGTATATTCAATTTTTTTCTTCTGGGACCTCAAATAATTTCATGAGAACTTCTATATTGCTTCATTTTTTATCTACTCTTCCTGAGAGCCCATACAAATTAAACTCCCTTGTGAGATCTAGAGTATCAATTTGACACTCTGCGTCTAAAATCGTTATTTTTTCTTGTTTTTATGTACGTAACTCAAATTTATTTCTCAGACTATATTTAGCTACAATCATTAATTTTTACCTTCTTAAAAGTATTGGAAAAAAATGGTTAAGCCATGCTTCAAAAAAAAAAAAAACTGTAATTCTCAGTTGATAAGATTGAGAATGAATTGGAAAGTTGACGTAATTTGAGCCATACCAATAAACAAGATCAAAATCTGCTTATTTACGTAAACAAAAAAACCAAATTCCATAATTAAGACAAACAAATGTGGTAAATTTGCTGCTATTGTAGCCAAGAATACTATGATCAAAAATTACAAACTCTGGAAAATAGAATGAAAAGAAGAAATGATCCTTCAATTGATATTTCTAAAATATATCTACAGCTCAATTATCAAGAAACGAAGGAAGACGCTGCAATTTGAAACAAAAACGACAGATTCAAATTCGACGCTCACGAACACGACGATTCCAAGAATGATGGCCACCAGCTGTTAGAAGCGGTTTAAATCTGACTCAAATCAAACAATAAAGCTTAGTTCTTTTAGAAATGGGACAGTTACGAATGCGTGTATCTCAAAAACCTTTCGTTTGATCTAAAAACTTTCTATGAAGGAAATGAAGGTAATGTTATGATCATTCATGAAAAAATTTAAAAAAAATTATTTATTGTTTTTTTGAAAGAATAAATTTTACTTTATTCTTGGTACCTCCCATAGGCTAGCGCACACTTTTTTCAGTCATGATATTGATTAGTTTTTCAAACTAATACTTCGTCTAATCTATATTTTAAACAAGATCAAAATCTGCTTATTTACGTAAACAAAAAAACCAAATTCCATAATTAAGACAAACAAATGTGGTAAATTTGCTGCTATTGTAGCCATGAATACTATGATCAAAAATTACAAACTCTGGAAAATAGAATGAAAAGAAGAAATGATCCTTCAATTGATATTTCTAAAATATATCTACAGCTCAATTATCAAGAAACGAAGGAAGACGCTGCAATTTGAAACAAAAACGACAGATTCAAATTCGACGCTCACGAACACGACGATTCCAAGAATGATGGCCACCAGCTGTTAGAAGCGGTTTAAATCTGACTCAAATCAAACAATAAAGCTTAGTTCTTTTAGAAATGGGACAGTTACGAATGCGTGTATCTCAAAAATCTTTCGTTTGATCTAAAAACTTTCTATGAAGGAAATGAAGGTAATGTTATGATCATTCATGAAAAAATTTAAAAAAAATTATTTATTGTTTTTTTGAAAGAATAAATTTTACTTTATTCTTGGTACCTCCCATAGGCTAGCGCACACTTTTTTCAGTCATGATATTGATTAGTTTTTCAAACTAATACTTCGTCTAATCTATATTTTAGGTGGCTACATCCTCTTCCTTCAATTTCCGCTACTTTTCGTACCAATCCTTCTCTTTTAAAAGAAACTGAGGGCAATTTAGTAGATACAGATATTTCGAAATTAACAATTTTTATTATTTTTGAACCACTTTTTAAGCGTTTTTAATATAATTTCTGCTGGCAGAATCTGGCAATAACGAAGTAAAACCACCATGAGTTTAAACTTAAAGTATAATCGGTTAGTATAGATCGTAGGTTGCGAAGGGTACATAAAAGATTACTCTTTTTAGGCTTTTAAAAACAGCAAAAAACTATAGTTTTCGTTTTGAATATTGTAATTTCTTTCCACAGGAGCAGAATTTTGGCAAATCATAATATTTTATACAAAACTAGCTGATCCCAAACGAACTCCGTTTCGCTTTCAACTTGGAATTGTTTGAATGAAAGTCAATTGCAAGGCATTCTCCAGATGCACTTCTGAATTCATTGTTAAGTAATAATTGCAAAAATATTGGACGCTCACTTCGTCTGTCGTCTGCTACTAAATTTGAAATCAGGAATAAAAAACCACGTGTATGAATTTTGACTAAATCATTGCATAACAACGCAATTATTGCCAAAAAGCTAAACCCCTTTCGGGGGCTCTTCTATAATCTTTGATATCTGAAATCGATTGCTCTTCCCTCAAAACTCTCGTGTGCAAATTTTCAAAGCAATCCATTGTATAATAACGTCAATATTGCTAAAAATAGTGAAAAATTAATTTATATGAACGACCCCTTTTGTCGACCCCTGGCAAAACATTTGACATCTTAAATTGATAGCCCGTCTCTGAAAACTACCGTGTGCAAATTTTCATATCAATCTGATGTATAATAACGACGATATTACAAAAAGATTGAAAGGTTTATATGGACGACCCCCTTTGCCGGCCCCTTAAACTGAATTGAATACCTGATATCCATTGCTCATCTCTCAAAACTCTCGTGTACCAATTTTCGTCTGAATCCGATGTATAATAACGACAATATCGCATCAACAGTGAATAGTTAACATGGACGACCCCTTTGGCCGACCCCTGATTTTAGTTTTGATAAGTGAAATCAGTTGTTTGTCCCTAATAACTCCTATGTGCAAATTTTCACCCCAATCCCATGTATAAAAACGTCAATATCACTAAGATACTAAAAATTTAATATGGACGACCCCTTTTGCCGGTCCCTTACACTGAATTTGATACCTCAAATCGATTGCACGTCACTCAAAACGATCGTGTACCAATTTTCATCTGAATACGATGTATAATAACATCAATATCGCAAACACAGCGATCAGTTAATATGGACGACCCCTTTAGCTGACCCCTTACACAAAATTTGACACCTGAAATCGATTGCTCGTCTTTCAAAACACTCATGTGCAAATTTTTAACACGATCCGACGAAAAGTAACGTCAATATCGCGAAAACAATATTTGTGTTCTATGGACGACCCCCTTCAGAAGGGGTCATCCGAAAATCTAAAAACATTTTTCATCCTTCCTGGTCCTAATGAGCATCCATGCCAAATTTCAGCTCTCTAGCCCTTAAGACGACTGAGTCTATAGAGGACAAACAAACAAACAAACAAACAAACAAACAAACAAACAAACAAACAAACAAACATACAGAAATTGCTTTTTATATATATAGATAACCAGCAAATACATACTTTAATATACTCCGGATCTTGCCACGAGCAGACCTGGGATAGGATTCGAACGCTGGAATTTGTTTAAAATAGGGTATTTCATAAGTATTGTCGTTCATCAGAAATGATCTGTCCCATAGCCTCGGTACCGGCTATACAGCTTACGAGCTCTGGAACTAGCAAAAATTTATTGTTTGAGGTGGGATTTGAATGACTCATTACCAGGCAACACCTTCAACTTATCTGAGAAATTTTTTTTTTTGGAAATTTCAGCGATCTACCCTTAGTTTTTCGCTTTTTGAAAACTAAAAATGCTGGTATGAGACTTGATTCCCTATGACCCTTAGCCGAAGTTGCCGATCATATGCTTCACTCCAATGCTTGATTTAGACTCTGTGGACATTTTTGACAGTATTTGCATACTTTTCCACCACTTACATACAGTAATTCTTCGAATAATCAACGGTTTCGTCAGCTATCAATTTGATTATGATGGATTTTGAAAGAAACTGTGCAAAATTATTTTTTCCTTTTTCTCTTGCATCATAAATATCTCGAAAACGCGTAATTTTTAAATTTTGAAAAAAATAGCTCGGATAGTCCTTTTTACGGGCAACAAAATGCTGCAAAAATTTTGAATGTCCGATTACTAGTAAACGAGCTATTAGCAAAAGAAAGTGTCCCATTTCTAAAAGAACTAAGCTTTACAGCCGTCAAAAAAGCACGCGTCGTTAAAATTCGTATGCGAAAAATAGAGTGGTGAAACTGTTATTGAATTGCCTAGAAAACTTTGTAAAATTTTATATTTTTTTGCTATTCAATTTAGTTTTTTTTCTGAAAATGGCTGAAATAGTACAGTAAGCCAAAACCTCCAAGGCAAATTGTATTTATTTGATTTGAAATTCACCATTAATCCAAAAAGTTATCGACTAACGTTTTCGAATCCGTCGAAACGCGTTCCGCCAGCACGACGAAGCTCCGCTGATTTGGCCAGATTTGGCATCATGCCACTATTTTAAAAGTGTCCTGGAGTGGTATGAGGCCAATTCTGTCCATTTTGATCCAAAGGACAAGAACCCGCATTCCGGCAAATAAAAACTTTATAAGTGGAATGCCTTAATAAAAAAATCATGAACCCGCCAAACAGTCCGGAGCTACAGCCGGTGGAGTAGTACTGGGCAATAATGAGATGGAAACTTCGGAAGAGCAAGAAAACAATGAAAGACGAGGAGGACATGTTAAGAAAATAAAAAAAAACTGAGAAACTGGTTCCGGATGACATTGTAAAGATTTTGATGGTGGGCATCAAGCGAAAATTCGTTCAATTTTTCACTCAAGGCTCCATCGATTAACTTTTTTTATTCTTGAAGTGAATACATGTATAAAAGTACCCTAAAATTTTTGTTTGATTCTAAACATTATAAGAAGATTGGCATTACATTTTTGGTGTCGCAATAATTTCGTGTTAGCTTTTTAAACGGACGAAATTAATAACTCTATTCCAGCACTGGAACCGGCGTTGAAATCTTAGTACAGGTTCCGGTTAGTTCGAAAAAAAAAACCTAATAAACAAGTTTGTGAAGAAAGATTGAAGTGCGCGTGGAATTGTTCAAAATAGCAAAATTTTGGATATGAAATAGTTCCATCATTTATCAAAGAGGATAAAAATTGTCTTATTTGCCTGTATTAAGAACTATTTTGTTTGAAGTTGTTTTTTGTATCATGAAAAGAAAGCAGTGTTATAATAAGAATAGATGGTTGCGAAAGAAATCATATTAACAGAAACCTACAAAAAGGTGGCTCCAGAGAGTCAAAATATGGTGGTAGTTAAAATAATAAAAGTGATGAAAAATGAAGAAAAAAAAGTACAGTAATCATCTCTCAAACCGGTTCAGCTTAATATCATTTGCACTCTCATAGAAAAGTTGAGATTATTTGATTTAATCAATCACTGTCAATGTTGTCTTAAGAACTTGAAAAATCATATTTGTTGTGGACATTTTTTTTCTATTTTTTAATTAGGGGGAAGTGTTTTTAAATGCGCATGTTGGGTAATATGCGCATAAAGCCGATTGACGATATGGCTAGAGATTTATCATATCTAATCAGTGCAGTTTGAGGATAATACGCTTTTGACACATGGCATAAAAAAATTAAATAATTATATCAAGTTGAAAAAATTTAAAAATTCAAACAAGATTTTTGTCAGTTTTGTTATAATATATTTAACTTTAATTATTGATCGTACAGATTATGTGAACAAAAATTTTAATGGTTTTTTTTTTCTTATTCATCTGGAAATCGGTTGGCAAAGTTGTAGATGATAAGATATTGGAATAAGAGACAGGTTCTGAATGCCCATATCAAGACAGGTTAAATGCCTATATCAAGAAAAATAGATTATTCTGATGGGCCAAAGTTGGCCTTGCTCGTGTGCGGTCGCATATTTTTCCGTGGTCGTGTTTTGCTTCGTGATTCCTTGAAAATTATTATTCGTTACCTCCATCGAGTTATTCAATGTTATTCAATTCGAAATTTTCTTACGGTTCGTCGGTCAATACTGGATTCTAACTTGCATTTTAGTTGATCTGAGAAGACAGAGACGTTCTGCAAGTGTGAAAAATAAAGGAATCTTAGTCGATTTGAATTGTAGATTCAGATTGTAGATTTACTAATGTTTCAAAAGTTCCCTGATTGTGCGCTTCGTGACAGGAAGTATCATGTTTAGGTAAAGAAAAAAAATGCAAGTTCCAGCGCCGGAGTCGTTTTTTTTTAAATAATTCGAGAAATTGTGGCTTTTGGAAGAAGTTTAAAGGAGCGGACCCGTGAATTGTTAGCTAAGTGTACTAAGTTGAATTCTTGTTAAGACCTACAGGATTGTTGGTTTTTTGTTCAAGTGATTTGGGGCTGCGAATTTATAACAAAGATGTCGACTAGACGACACCATTTGAAAAATTGGCTATGTTTACTGTATTTGTACCGCTCGTTGGGCGGCAGTCAACATTTGATAGATTACGATGGTTACTGTGATTAGAAAAAATTATGAAAAATTCGGCGTTTATCAAGATCCAGAAAATTCAGCTAAGTATCTTTTCTAAATTTTATTTCTTCAAAACATTTTATTGAGTTGGAATTGTTACTAGGTAAGACTTGAATCATGAGTATAAACTATTTATTGATCAAATATTTAAAATAGCTTAACTCTATTATTGGAGATTTGTGGGAGGGTTGGACAGGGCATCAAACGAGCCGAAAACTGATATACCATGGATTGTGGGTTCAAGCCAGCCGGAGTATCTCGGCAAATTTCGAATCATGAGTAAGTTACTAAGATATCTTCTCAGCATTCTTAATTTGTTTTGAACAGTTGGAAGGGAGTGAGATGAGTCAAACCTGTCCCAAGCCAGTGGTAACGGACCCCTTGGTTGTGCTGCAATTATTGTTGATGAGTTAAGAATGAACAATGTTTGAATGTGCGATCGAGACTTCCCGTACCGACCCGGGTCGAAAGACCTACCAGCCACTGGTGGGTCAAACATACATACATACATACATACATATCAAGAAAAATAGATTATTCTTATAAATTTTTTACTTTCTATCATTTAAACATTAAATCTACGCTCAAATCACGATCTTACAGCGGAAAAAGAAGAACTTCATACTGATCCGGTAAAAAAAAAATGAACAAAATATTACCATGAAATATGACCATATGGAATACCTAACTATGTTTCATGCAAAAGAACTAGTGATGTAAAAAATTTCACTAAAATTTCAGCCTTGACGTATGCTTAACATCCGTTTCTACCATTTTCAATTAAATAAATTCAAAATATTGCAAGTGTAAATGAAATATATAGTTTAAAACATAAATATGCGCATTTAGCCCGCCGGTTTCGGAAATCGGCTATTTTGACTTCTTTTATTATAAAATTATTTTCACAAAAACTGTAAGAGATTTTAACAGAAAAATTGCTCTTACGTATAGAAAATAGATGTCCGCTCATGTGCATATAGTTTTCAGACTCCTATCTATCGGAATTTGGGAGAAAATGAGTGTTTTCCTTACTATGCGCATATAGCTCGCCTCTCCCCTACTCTGTTGTAAAGTTAGCAGCTGATGCGTACACGAAAAAAATCACCAGACACATCATTCAAAATATGCGTTTTTAAGCAATAAATGCGCATGATGCATGAAGCAAAATGGAAGGAAAAGAAAGAAATGTATGGTTTAATCCAATATACTTAACCAATATTTACCACAGTCTCAATACAACGGAAGGCGACAGCATCAGCATCCTTTAGCGGACAAAATGGAAGTACTTATCGGGAAATTCGTGTAACTGTGATATTCGTGTATTCCGGACACAATTCAGTCAGGGATGCCAAATATAATAAATAAAAACTTTATTTCTTTTCTTGCACCATTAAAATTATGGAAACTTGTTTAGTGAAATATAAAAAAAAATAAATGTTTAAAGAAACTATTCCACGCTTTGAAAATATAAACCAAAAATGTGTTCTAATGAGGATTTATTGTCGTATTGAAGATTTTGTTTGCGATGTAATTTCAATTTCGAATCAAATAATTTAGAATTCAATAGTCTTAGGTACTGCTCGAATTTGCAAAAATTCTTCAGAAATTCTACAGTCAATGAAAATCATATTGATTTAAATAGTTTTTCGGCATATTATACCCAAAACGTTACACTATTTTCTCTATACTAGATGACGGATGAGTTATTTTAATTGAACTCAAGTTAAAGTTAATAAAAAAAAGCCTTTTTGGGATAGGTATAGTATATAAGAATTTCCAAGGTATGTGTTGGTTAGAGGCACCAAAAATAGTTGGTAAAAAACACTTTTTTATTAGAATTGGTAAAACATAAAATTTCGTAAAATTATCCTCACATGCATTTAAATGCATGAATAGAAAAAATGTTGTTTTTATACTGTGCTAGGTTTTTCTTGTTAAAATCTGGAATTTTTAAAACAAATTGGCTAATCATCATCAAAATATGAGTTTTGTTAGTTAATTTATCAAATTTCTTTTATAAATAACTAGCGGACCCGGTGTGCTTTGCTACACCTTTCAAAATCTTTTTTTTTTTTTTTTATTTATTTAAGTCTTTGACTGCTGCCATACAGACCGAATATTAAAATTAACTTATGTTTAGATTAAAACTATGTTAAAACTAGGGAACGTTACGTATTGCACATTTAAACATTGATTTGGATACATTGAAGTCAAACAAGTGTGAAACATCGTTGAAGACTTGACAACATCGATTCAGCGGGTGGTTTTGTCCAAAAACTGTTCTGTTTCTAGGTAGCCAAAGGGTGGTTTGATTACGCAAACGGCGGGCTGGGGCGTGCAAACTCAAGCTTTGGAGCAATTGTGGACAGTCTATAGCGTTTGTCAGGATGTCGTATACAAACATTCGCTGCAAATATGTTCTTCTTTGGCCTAGGGACGGTATAGACAAAAGAGCACACCTTTGTGGGTAGGGTGGTAGCCTTACAGGGTCTCTCCATGGCAGTTGACGCAACGCATAACGAAGAAATTTTCTCTGAATTCGTTCGATTCGTTCGATATGGACAGAGTGGTAGGGTGCCCAAACTGGTGCCGCATACTCCAAGACACTTCGCACCAAAGAGCAGAACACTATCTTGAGAGCGTATGGGTCCTCAAAGCTCAAAGTATTTCGTCGCAGGAATCCAAACAGAGCGAAGGCTTTAGCTGTTGTTGTTGCGATATGCTGATTAAACGAGAGTTTCTGATCAAAGGTTACTCCAAGATCCTTAATTGTGACAACTCTTTCGAGCGGAGTGTCACCAAAAGCGTAATCGAAGACCAAAGAATTTCTGGTTCTAAAAAAGCTGATGCACTTGCACTTATCAGCGTTTACTTCCATTCCATGTTTTCCACACCATGCGAGAAGTCTGTTAATGTCTTCTTGGAGGGCAGCGCAGTCCACTCTTGAGTCAACGATCCGGTAGATTTTCAAATCATCTGCGAACAGTAGTTTTGGCGATTGAAGGACGGTTGCTAAGTCGTTTATGAAAATCACGAAAATAAGCGGTCCTAAGTGACTACCTTGCGGAACACCAGACGGCATAGTAAACATAGTGGAGTGAACTCCACGGATATTTACGAAGCCTTGACGATTAAGCAGGTAAGAATGCAACCATTTGCTTACCCATTCAGGGAAACCATAGCGTTTTATTTTCTCCATCACGACCATATGAGGTACTTTGTCGAAGGCCTTGGCAAAGTCGACGTATATTGAGTCCACTTGCAGTTTTTTATCAGTTGCAGTATGCAAGTCACTGGCATAGCACATCAAGTTGGTCAACGTTGATCTCTTCCGGATAAAACCGTGCTGGACTTCGGCAAGTATCGGAGTAGCTGCTGAATAGAGCCTTTCGTACATCAAAACTTCAAGCACCTTTGAAAAACAGCAGAGGATTGAAATTGGCCGGTAGTTCTCCACACGATGCGCATTCCCAGACTTATGAATCGGCGATATAGAAGCGGTTTTCCAATGGCTAGGAAAAACACCTTCTGAGATTGATCGGTTGAAAATTAAACGAAGCGGTGTTGCAAGAGATACAGCTAATCTCGAAACCAATGACGATGGAATGCCATCTGGACCTGGACCTTTCGATGGATCGAGCGAACTGAGTACGTTTAACACTTCCTGATCGGTAAATAGAGGTTGTGGGAGCCTGACGTCGTAGTTCGGTAGAGTTCCAAAATAGGTATCAGCGCAATCAGGATTAGACGAGCTATAAACACTGCTGAAGAATTCCGAAAATAAATCAGCGGATTCCCTGATGCTACTCGAGATGCGTCCATGAAACGATACAGAAAATGGAATCGTATTTTTGAGGCGGCGGCTGTTCATAAATTTCCAAAAACTCGATGGATCTTGCTTTACGTTGCGTTCGATGTTTAAAATGTATTGTTTAAAGGCAGTGTTTCGCAGGGTTGAGTACTCAACTTCTAAACCAGATAGGATAGTCTTGTTATGATCAGATTTATCCTTGAAGTAACGATTCCGGGCTTTCCGAACTAAGTTGCGGCTTCTACGAAGTTCTGAGTTCCACCAAGGGAACTTAAACGGCTTATGTCGGTTTGGTCGTCTGGGGGGGGGTGCACTCACGAAGTATACCCCAAAGGCGGTCATAGAATATGGAGAGAGCACTGTCGATATCCAGATTGGCAAAAGTAGAGATCCAATTTGTTTCTGCTAACGATTCTATCGCACGATCGGTATCACAGTGCATAAAATCTAATTCACAAGATACGGGGTGAACTATTTCCATACTGCATGTTCCGTAAGGATTGTCAATTAATAAAATTGAAGGGTGATGATGTCGATCAGTTTTTAAAATGGCGTGTGGTGGGTTTACAATTTCTGCAAGATCTGGTCTATTCAAGAATATTAAGTCGAGAATTCTGCCATTAGCGTTAACGAGAGAGCACATCTGAGCTAAACCAGATGCAATAGTGCACTCAATTACAGCCAGCTCCTGTTCAGTTGAGGCGTTTACCGGCAGGAGACTATTAGTATCCTCGTCAAAACTCCAGTTTAAGTTCGGTAGGTTATAATCCCCGGCTACGACGATAATATCTTGACTGGTTGCCGAACTCGTTAATCGATCAATTGCTGACATATGGGACGAATATAGAGTAGTTTCGCTATTAGGTCTAAAGTAAACGCAGCACAAGTAGACGAAACGGCATTGATCCTTGATTCGCACAACGATTTGCTCTAAATGATCACATTCAGGTACTGCTACAGAGACTGCATCGATGCCATGCCTTACTGCAATCAATACGCCTCCACCACGTCTCAGCTGACTTGTGTTCGAGTTTCTATCATTGCGGTAAATACTGTAGTTCAAAGCCAATTCAGAGCTTGCTATGTCATCTTTCAACCAAGTTGAAATGAACCAAAATCGAATGATATGTTAAAAATTTATTCAAATTTTTATTGTTTTGTTTGCATTATTTTAAATCAAATTATAACGTTATTCATAAGCAACCGCTATAAAATGAGAGCTGCAGCTGGAGTTTCAGATTGCAACACAATACAATTTCTCGTATTGAAATACGATCCCATGCCAAATTTGGTTTTATTTGCGTTGTAAATTCTTCAGTTATGCATAAACTTGAAAGGAAGTACCATCCCTTCCGTTATCCCCTTGAATGGAGGGGTGAGAACTTCATATTCATAAAAGTATTTTTTGAACTCAAATGCTTTTGGATACCAAATTTTATTTCATTTGCTCTATTAATTCTCGAGTTATGCAAAAAAATTGTATGGAAGCCCCCCCTTTCCACCTTTATATCTTTGCGCTGAAAAAAGTTTGGGCTTCAATTTATAATAGAAACATTTCTCGTATCCAAATACCCTCACATGCCAAATACGGTTCAAATTTGCTCGATCAAAACTCCAGTTATACTGAAAATTGTAAGGGAGACCTCTTCTCCCCCTTTTCATTCACCTTTTTAAAGGATTGAGGGATACCAAATATTCAGAGAAGCATTTCTCGTACCCAAATATCGTTCCATGACAAATTTGGTTCCATTTGCTGTTGTAGTTCTTGAGTTATGCAGTAAAAATTCCCTCACTCTTTCCTTTTTCCCCGCTGAAAGAAGAAAGGGGTCTCAAACAATCCTTAGAACATGTCACGTTCCCAAATATCCACCCATGCCAAATTTGGTTCCATTTGCTTGATCAGTATTTGAGTTATGTAAAAATTAAAAAGAGGGCCCCTCCCCCCTTTATATCTCCCTACTGGAAAGAGGGAGGGGTCTCAAATAATCATAGAAATATTTTTCGTATCCAAATACCTTCCTATGCCAAATTTGGTTCCATTTGCTTTATAAGTTTTTGAGTTATGTAAAAAAATATGGAAAAGGCCCCTCCCCCTTTCAACTGCAAAAAGGGAAGGGTCTCAAATAATCATTGAAATATACCTTCTCATGCCAAATTTGGTTCAAATATCTTGAATAATTTTCGAGTTATATGAAAAATTGCAAGGTAGCTCCTCTCCCCCCTTCCTTTCACCCCACTGAGAGGAGGGAGGGGTACCTAATATTCATTGAAATATTTTCCGTTCCCAAATACCACCCCATGCCAAATTTGATACCATTTGCTTGATTGGTTTTCGAGTAATGCTAAAATTTGTCTTTTGTTTGGGAGGCCCCTTCCTGTTAGGGGGAGGGGTCCCAAACCATAAGAGGAACCTTCCCCGGCCTCCAATACCCCCTCCTGCCAAGTTTCACGTAAATCAGTTCAGTAGTTTCTGAGTCTATAGGGAACAGACAGAAAGACAGACAGACAGACAGACAGAAATTCATTTTTATATATATAGATAGAAAATTATACACAGTTTGTATTTAACACGGAGGGACGATCGTTAAATTTCATTTTATAATTCATATTTTTTTAACCAGGTTCAATAGTTCAATGCCTACAAATCATTGCCAAATATCCCGTACTCAAACAAAAAAAAATACAAAATACTAACAATTCTACATTAAAGAAGCAAATTTGCATCATTATTTTTCAAGGACGTGGATTTGTCAATTTTGGAGATAGATTTAGGAGATTGAATCCTAATTAAAATAAATTAATTTTTGTTTTGTAATTAGGTATAATAAATAAAAACAGCTAATACATCTCCAACGAGCATAAATCAACAGAAATCCATCCCCGATTATTGTAAAATTAAATAAAAACGATTCTGACTTACGCCAAATTAACTTCAACATATATCTATCGATTACTACTGTTTGTGCTGCTATCAAAAGAACAATACTGAACTTAAACTGTTCGAGCAAACTAATAATGATAATTGGAGTTTAATTCAGATCTCTCGAATAATGTTTTTATGATTGCACGTAAATTATAGAAACAAGTAATGAAAATTTATTCGGACGGCATCCCTGATCAGGGATGTCAGGTGGTTTGTCAAAAATCAAGACACCATGAAGAAAAAAACCAGGATTTTTCACACCATCACTAATTCTGCTTAAATTGCATAAATGAAGGCGGATGTTTATATGAAAAAATACCATTTAAATATCATATGAACCGAAGAATACTATCAGTTAAACTATTTAATTACAGATGATGATTTTGCTATAAATTCAATAACAATTTAGATAGTTTTTTGGAATCAGGACCATTTTGCAAAAATCCGGACAATTCAGGACAACTTAAAAAATGAGGACGGTCTCTCAAAACTTAGGACGAATCCTGATTTATCAGGGCACCTGGCACCTCTGTCCCTGATCAACACCTTTTGCAATTGTCCAACATAGGTACCAGGTGGTTTTGTCAAAAATTAGTTCCACTTTTTTTTTTTTTTTTTTTTTTATTTAAGAGGAGAAATCACCGTGAATTTGTTTTATGAAATGAATTTGCGGCTTTATCGGTGAGGGTTAAAGAGTTGAAATGAAAGACGGATAGAAGATCAGAAGAAAATTCTAAGGTGGTGAAAAGAGCGAAGAGCATTTGAAATAGAAGCTTGACCACATACTAAATTCTTTGTCCCACACCAATTAACTGTATTGAAGAAGTAGTACCCAATAGAGAAGGCACTACGTTTTTCGATACAGTTAATTATGGATGGTTAACTGTATTAACTGTATAGATAGGTTTGGAAAAAAGAGAAAAGGATGAAAGAATAATATTGCGCTTTAGGACCGAGGTCACCTCTGCATCCTAGCAAAAAAGTTTTAGGTTGTAGGTTTGGGTTAAAGGATATGATCAGGAAACACTTTTGACAAGTGTATGGTTTTTAGTATGTTTTGACCTGTTTCCCTAATCTCTTAAAGTTTATAAAGAAACTCCTAAATTATCAAAAAATCATAAAGAAAGATTACCATTCAACAACTTGAAACATATTTTATTGTTAGGCAAACTTTAGTTCAAATGATCAGAAAATCTACATTTTCAACAGCGCATTCCTTCAATTACTTTAAAGTTTACTCACATCAAACAATTGAGAAAAAAAGTATAATTTACTCTGTTATTATTGTTGTTGTTTAAAAATTGGCTGGGATTAACTATAATATTATTCCTTTCAAATTAACATTGAATCTTCTGATGTTAATTAGTATATTATAAAAATACTGCTTTTATGTATCTTTTTTAGAATAAAACGAAAAAAAAATTCAGGAAATAAGACACGGCCTCAAACTGAAATATTTATGCGATTCATAAATTATTGTTACTAATTATATGAGTAATTTAATCGAATTATTCTCCTGCCAACGTAAGCTATTGGAATGAATTATTACACCTATTCAAACAAATCTAGTAACTTTTATCGCTGATCTGGCTATTTAATCATAAAATATAGATCATAATATTCATTAAACGTTGTTCATATTTGCTACCTTTATTAAAGCTAGTAAAGTCTCGTTTTTTTTTGTATTATTGGTATTATGGTCTGAACTAACATAAATTTGAAAATAATTTTCATATTTAGTTTGGTTAAATATAAATTAGAGATAGAAGAAGTTCTTAATTTAGAACTTCTGAACTAACATTAGAAATTCCCAATTTTTTGCCTGGACTTTGCTGATCTTATACAAAATACTTTTTTCCTTTTCATATTTTAATAACATTTCAACAACTCTGGCTAAACTTAAACATGGAATAAGTTATTCCAAGAGGGTTGAAATCCCCCTAGATATCTAAAAATGTTAGATTATTTAATCATAAACGTTGAGAAAGATTTCAACTGGTTTTATGAATATATTTTCCTGATATAAACGAATAAATACAAGATAGGACCAGGAGCTTTGATTGACAAATTTATAGGTCAGTAAACCGATTTTCGATTGTTAAAAAAGAAAAACGATTATTTTCAAACACATTACAATGGGTTATCAGTCTATTATTGTTTCAATCAATTGCTAACTAAGTCTCATTCCAAGAGCTTACTATTATGATTTGATGAAAAACTGTCTTATGAGTGGAGAATAGTTATATATAAAGGTTTTTGATATTTGAAAATAAAATTTACAAGAGGAAAAAAAAAACAAACTTTATGCTAGTGCTAATCCGTTGAAAATATGCTGGAACAATGAAGATGATTTGAAATTTTAAATCTAAAAACATACTCCATTTGTAATAATTTCTTTAACTATCTCAAAATAGAAAGCGCCAAAAACATAAAAATACTCAAAGATAGTTTCATTTTGAACTACGAGTGACTTCAATTGAAATCGAGCACCCCTAGTTTTTCAAATATCAAAAGATAAGATAGAGAGGAAATAAATTTCTAATTTGAGCGCTTCTGCTATCCTTATTCGTAGCGTACATAGAAGTAGGAAGGAATAATGCTCAACTACACAACAGACAAAGACAGGTGTTGAAGATTTAACCAGAGAGAAAGAGAGGATAACATAACAACACGGAACATGCTCACCAGGTTCCCTCCGCTTCATCGATTATATTCCATTCAGCTAGCTGGGATTGTTGTTTTCTGTCCAACTTGAATACCAAAACAATCTTATTTTCATTTGTCGTTTTTTAAACGGAAGTAACAACCAAGCGAACACTAAAATGCCCGATTATTTCATTTCTAATTCACAACATTTCTACCCGCATTACTTCACCATAACTTGATACATATAATTTTTTCACGTCAGAACGCAACCATTGGTACCAGCTCAAACATATTTTTAGCAGTGACACACAAATGATATACCATTTTAAGACCTGTATTTTTCGCCGAACATATATCATGCATGGAATTCGGAATCGACTACTTTTCGATAAAGCACTGATTCCCATTGCGAGCATCGATTAAAAAAGCAAACACTCCATGCTCCCACGACTTTCACGATTCACATAGGGCTTCAATATAAAACAATAAAAAAAGAGATTTTGTTCTAGAGATTCGAGAAAAATATCAACTGAATATGAAATATACCCGCATAACAGTCCCATATGTGAAATACCACGGATTTAGTTATTTTTCAATGTTTCTTTCGGCGAATTAGTCTCTAATTTATTGCTTTGAATCATTTAATAAAGATTCAATTCACTTGATGTCGAATTATGCACACTAAATTTCGAAGGCAGACCAGTAAGTAGAAAGGAATTTCTTCTTCAGCGAAAAACTATCAGATGCAATCAAAATCGTAAAAAGATTGAATTTACATTAAGGAATTCATGATATTTTTCCAAAAATATGTTTGTTTTTCTGATAACTGCGTTTGGAACTTCAAAAATGATCAAATTTAAGTCTTAGGAAGTAGCTTGGTGAGCAAAACATATTCTGTATGGGACTGTTATGCGAGTAGATTTGAAAAAGGTCTCAAATATGCTCGCATAACAGTCCCATAACGAATATAAAGGTGCTCCCGACCTTATCAATGAACCAATTTCAAACATTTCGGGTCTTATGATTTATTATGACAACCTAGAACACCTTCCATCAAACGATTTTCGTTTATACTGAACGTTGTGGTCACAATTCAAAAATATATTCCAAAACAGAAAAAGCTGATTTTCTCGCTTGCTTGTTTTTGCATATGGGACTGTTATGAAAGTAGGGGCAGTACAGTTCATATCGAAAAACACCATATTGATATAATCTAAACTGGAGATTTCCATCTGTTATATGGGTTTAGATATTTTGTTGCAGATTCATTCGATGTTATCATAACTTAACAACAAATTTGAGCCTTATCAAGACGTTTTTTTTAAATCAGGACAATGCAAGATATCTTGAAGACAATTTTTTTAAAATCAGGATTATTCGGGAATTTTTCAATAATCAGGTCTGCTGTTTGTAAGGGACTGTGTGTATGGAATGAAAAATCCCAATAGCAGTGTTCGGCATCGCTAACCGGCCGACAAAGTTAGCTATCGCTAATTAAATACGCTAAATGTGCCAAAAAAGTTATCGCTTTAAGCTTCAGAAAAAGGGGTAGGCTTGATAGCAGCACGTTATCCAAACAAACGGGAAAACGTGGGAAATTGCTGATCGCCAACTGTTTACCAACATTAAGGCCGGAACAAATAACAAATTGTTCTTTAGTCACGCACTTCCCCCTTTCGATTTTTCCAACTCCCCAAGGGGGAATTAATGAAGTTTCAAGTATTTGATTTAAAATTTAATAAATTGATCGTATTTTCATAAAATTATATGAGCAAAACCAAAACTGTAAAAGATTTAAGAAGTTTTAACGAGTATCTGTATTCTATAAATTAAAAAAAAAATAAAGAAAGAGCAAAAGGACAGAATGTGGAAAATGCGAGCTATATCTCTCTTTTTTTAATTTAAATTTTGGTTAATAATTTACTCGATTTGTCGGTTTTGTGCAAAGCAGATAATATGCAATTTTGTTGCAAATAATCTTTTGTGCAATTCATGTTTTTTTTCTCATTATCTTTAACCTGTTTTCCCTTTTTCAAATTTGCAGGAGAATTGTCGAACGTGAACATTTATACAATCTCTATTTGAACTTAAAACGAAGGCTACAATAGTGATTTTATCTCATTTTAATATGAACTGATCTGTAAAATCTCTAAAAAACTGTTATGTGAAAAGTGAATAGCTCAACCACTTGAAAACAAATGCTGATGAAGAGATGTTGAAAATAGTTTTATATTGTTTAACACCTTTTATTGTCATCTTCTTCTGTAAAAGTTGCTAAAAAAGTGCTTAAAGAGAGAAAAATGACACTAAATACACTAAATACAACATTCCTCCAATGAATCCAATAAAGCAATCAGAATGATGCACAATGTCACTTTGACTTGATTAATGAAAAAAAGGTTATTCTCTCACTAAAAATTCGAGAGATTGATACAAATATATGGGAGTTAGCGATCTTCAATTAGCGAAACCAAAAAAAAAAAGCGGAACTTTTCAATTCGCTAAATCAATCCAAACTTAGCGGCAAAATTAAACCGCTAACAAAAAGTTAGCGGACTAAGTAGCGAATAGCGGATTAGCGCTTTTGTGCCGAAAACTGCCCAATAGGCTTAAAATCCTGAATAATAAAAAAAAAAAACAGGAAATCAGAACAAATCTTAAAAAATCAGGACACCTGGCACCTCTGAGAAAGCTCCGAAAAAATTCACAGTGTAATATTTCCATTTTTGTCGCCAGATAGCGCTATTCGTGTCTCCCGTTTTCTTGTCAAGTGGTGTATATCGGTTAAAGTATATCTGATTTAATGCTGTATTATCTCTCATTGCAGGAAAGGTTATTTCATTTCAACCTTGTCCTATAGTTGACTCAACTATTCATAAATTTTTATTTTTTTTATGGCAAATAAATGGCACAGTATCAGAGTATGGGAAAAATTTATGAAAAAAGTCAATCGCAAATTAAAAGTCTAATGTTGGTTAGCGAATAAAAAAAGAAAATTTCTGAATTTAAGTCCGATTAAACAGTTACGTTTAAAAAAGAATTAAACCATGTGATGCTGTGAACTCTCTTCCAACTTAAACAAGCTGTTATTTCTCTCTCGGTGGATATTTATTATTAAATTTTCACGCCATTAAGTTCAACTATCCAAAAAACGCTCACAAAATTTGAAGACTGAACAATGACCACAAAGATTTTTAATTCCGTAAAATGGAGAATTCGAGATAACTTCAGAAAATTAGCTGTATCTCCTATTATCCTCCTATTATTCATGAAAAATATCAACCGAGAGAGAAATGGCAGCTTGTCAAAGTTGGAAGACAGTGCGCTGCTTCGCGCTTTTTTTTTTTCTCTCTTGGATCTCTACTGTATGTGCTGATGTTCTTGTTTATTTTTGGTTATTCATGATTATTAATGAACTAGCTGATCCCATACGAACTCCGTTTCGCATTCAACTTGGCACATGTCATGAACAGTTTGTATGAAAGTCAATTGCAAGCATTTTCCAGATGCGCTTCTGAAGTCATTATCAAGCAATAATTGCAAAAATATTGGACTATCACTTTGTCTGTCGTCGGCTACTAAATTTGAAATCAGGAATCAATTGACTGTGCCAAAAAAACCCGTGTATAAATTTCGAATCAATCGTTGCATAACAACGCAATTATTGCAAAAAGGCTAAACCCCTTCCGGTGGCCTCTTATACTATCTTTGATATCTGAAATAGATTGCCCTTCCCTCATAACTCCCGTATGCAAATTTTCAAAGTGATCCATTTATAATAACGTCAATATTGCTTAAAAACAGTGAAAAATTGTTTTATATGGAAGACCCCTTCCGTCGAACCCTGGCAAAACATTTGACATCTGAAATCGATTGCTCGTCCCTGAAAACTACCGAGTGCAAATTTCCATCCCAATCCGATGTATAATAACGACGATATTGCAAAAATATTGAAAGGTTAATATGGACGACCCTCTTTGCCGGCCCCTTACACTGAATTGAATACCTGGAATCCATTGCTCGTCTCTCAAAACTCTCGTGTACCAATTTTTGTCTGAATCCGATGTATAATAACGACAATATCGCATGAACAGTGAATAGTTAATATGGACGACCCCTTTTGTCGACCCCTGATTTTAGTTTGGATAAGTGAAATCAGTTGTTTGTCCCTAATAACTCCTATGTGCAAATTTTCATCCCAATCCGAAGTGTAAAAACGTCAATATCACTAAGTTACTGAAAATTTAATATGGACGACCCCTTTTGCCGGCCCCTTAAAATGAATTTGATACCTCAAATCGATTGCACGTCACTCAAAACTATCGTGTACCAATTTTCATCTCAATACGATGTATAATAACGCCAATATCGCAAAAACAGTGAACAGTTTATATGGACGACCCCTTTGGCTGACCCCTTACACAAAATTTAACACCAGAAATCGATTTCTCGTCTTTCAAAACACTCATGTGCAAATTTTCAACACGATCCGACGAAATGTAACGTCAATATCGCGAAAACAATATTTGTCTTCTATGGACGACCCCCTTCAGAAGGGGTCATCCGAAAATCTAAAAACATTTTTCATCCTTCCTGGTCCTAATGAGCATCCATGCCAAATTTCAGACCTCTAGCTCTTAAGACGGCTGAGTCTATAGAGGACAAACAAACAAACAAACAAACAAACAAACAAACATACAGAAATTGCTTTTTATATATATAGATTTGCTGCCTTGCCTCAACCCTTTTTTCCCGTTTTCAGTGATAAGAATGAATAAATAGTAGAAGGTATAGGTACTTTACCCTTGTTAAATGCCCCTGAACCACACTGCACATCCAATATAACTGAATTTTGTTTATTATAATAAATTATTAGATGAAGAACATTAACCAAATCAAACCAATTGGAGATGTGCCTTTGTTTTAAAATGTTGAAATTCAGACATCGTTTGCACTGCACAGCAATATAAAAAAGAGTGGCTCCAGAGAATTATATCAAAGTGATAGCAATAACGATGAGAAGCATTCTGATTTCATAAAAAAAAACACGGGTGGCATGAGTGACATGTTTTACTGATTGGTTTGATTTAAAAAAGCAAATAAACGATGTATACAGAAGGTCAACTTGATACAATTTATTGTTACTATATTCAAATTTATATAGTTGATATTTTTCTTCATTAGATTCAAAGCCAGTGGCTGTTTTCAAGATCAACATTACCTGAGAACTTCTTAAGTAGCTAAAAGTCCCAGAAAATACTGAAGTTTGGCTAGACTGCTTCTTTATATCAAAAATGTGATAAGTTTAAGCTGCGTTACATTGTAAGGATGTCTACATGAATTTAGTTTTTCCGCAAAATATTACACAAATTTATCTTTTTGATGATAAATTTATAAAAATCAGAAAATGTTCTGCCTCGGGCGAGCCCCTAGAAATGATCACAATAAAATGTTATTCTTTTTATGAAGCACCATAAAAGGTGTTACAGTGCTAATTTATTGAATTGGTTATGTAGCGTTTAATAGTCAAAAATCTGTTCTGGATTCAACATCCAAGGGAAATAATTTAAATAAAAAAAGGTTAAAGGAAAGAAATTGTATGAATTTTGGTTTTGCACGATTTTTTTAGGTTCCATTAATTATGAAAGAGTGGAAATAAAAAAGGCAACCTAAGGGAGGTTTAGTGTAATAGTCCATTTTTTCCACTCAAAAGAATTCGATGGCAATTTCGCTTTGAAAGCTTAATTGGAACATTGGAAGTTCGTATTCAAATAAGTTAGTAATTTTTGGTTGTTTAGGAGCTCGATTGAGAAGATACCTGATACAAATTATATGAGACAAATGCACTTGAATAAATTTACTTTTTCCTGCCATATTCACGATTTCATTAATTTTATTGTCTTTGGAACGAGAGCAACCAAAAACGAGAAAACATGCTTTGAAATATGCAAGTTTAACAACTTGTGACATTTCCCGTTTTTTTTTCAAATAAGTTCAGAAATCTAATCATGTTCCCAAGAATCATATAATATAGCTTTAAAGTTTCGCGATTCAATTTTCTTCCCGGAAAAAGTGTGGTCCCATTTCATTTCGTTTTGACCCGCTAAGAACAAAGTTTGTCGCCGCTCAGCTCTCCAGAAAGTGCCGCCGGAAGCGCGCGAACAATGAAAAATGGCGATGATGAATTTGTCCGAACGGATAGCCCCCATCATCCATCCACACAGTTCGAGCTTTTTGTCGGTGCGTTATTGATGTTAAAAGAGGGGAAGGGGAGATATGCGGGTTTGTTCTGAAGGGAGATGAGCTGCGGTTGAAGATATGACAATAAATGATTGTTGTGGAAAGTTGAAAGAAAAATGCGGGAAAGGGCGGGAATGTTTTTCGATTTAGTTGAAGCTAAGGTGACATTCAGTTTGTATATCTTCGTGCAATTTATCATCAGTAATGGCCGTTTGCCGGGGTCCATTTTTTTTCTTTCTCCCCTGGATGAGATTCGTTTATGGAGCTTATGGAGATTTGCTCTGGGATTGGGGCTCGCTCGCTGGTAATGTTTTCATTTACCAGCCGGCTAACTTTACAGCAATGTTTGGAATAAACATCCCGAAGCAGCCATCTGGGAAAGACCACTGACAATGACAGCGTTGATGGTGATGACGATGATGATGATGTTGTCGTTGGCAACGATGAAGGACATGACACGGATGTTCATTCACCGGGGACATAAAGCAATCTTGGGCCTACCTGTTGATTCCATTCGGGACGCCGTGTTGACTGTGTCGCCAAACAGACAGTATCGGGGCATCGTTAATCCGACGACTCCGGCACAGCAGGGACCTGTTGAAATAAAACGTATTTGATGATTACGGGATGGTGCGGTGTGGTGCCAAGGTGGCCCTTTTATGTTATGTAGGTCGGACAGTGATAATAGAAAGGTAGTAAAGCTGCAATCAACAGTATGAATCGGCCACCTTTTAGTATGAGTTGTGTAATGTCCCGAATAATGAAGGTTAAACCCCAAAAAATGACCGAATTCATGTACCGAACATTGAAAACGCATAACAACATATTTACTCAGAGTAGAGTAACCCCTCAGAAAATAATATATTTCAAAGTCACGTGAAAAGGTAAATGTTGAATAACGAAACGTTTATAAATTGATTTTTTTGTCAATAAATGTCATCTTAAGGGGGGGGTAGGGTCTAACGGGTATAAAAAAACACCATTTTCACGATTTTTTTCGAGAGCTATCATTCAAACAAATGTATTCAAATTTTTTGCATTATACAAAGCATTGTTAAAAGAACATTTAGTAAATTTTTCGTAGAAAAATATTGAAAAATGAGCCGGTGACGGAGCATTTTCGAGGATGCCTTTTAGAAAACAGGATTTGCGGTGGACACTGTATCTCAGCACAGAATCATCAGAAGTCAAAAAATCAGAGCAAAATATTTTTAATAGATGTTTTTCTGGACCCCAACGTTTTTATTTAACTTAAAAATATTTTTATGAAATTTTTGTGGCTGTTTGAAGTAAAAACTACGATTTTTCACTTAAAAATCCGCCATTTTTCACCTCTAAAATCTCCCCAAAGTAAAAAAATCAAAAAAGAAAAACGTTGGGGTCTGGTATTTTATATGTAGAATATATGTTCCAAATTTGAAAAGAATCGGATAAGTAGTTTTCAAATGACGATGTCCACGGACTTTAAAAATGTGCTTTCGAGAAAAACGCGTTTGAAGTTTCTGCTCTTGCTTTCTTGCAGTATTAAATAGGAGGAGATAAAGGCCTATAACTTCTACAGTTTTGCTTCAATTGACTTGAAAATTTGACACAACATTCTTGAAATGTTTTACAATAAGAAAATAAAAAAATAAAAAAATCGATTTTTTGAAAGTGTTAGACCCTACCCCCCCCTTAAGGTGTCGATTATTTAAGAGCAGTTTTCTTCAATGTTCAAACGTGTTATAATAAAAATTCCTCACTAAAAATAGCGCAACAAATGGTAATACGAGCCGAATAACCAAATTATTTTCAACCAAACCAGTCAACTTACCCGCTTTTACGATGACATTGACATACTAGGCAGATCACCCGCACCTGTGAAGAAGATCTCCCTCAAACTGAAATCCGAAGCAGGAAGGATTGGGTAGATGATTAATACGTCCAAGACGAAGTATATTCTAGCATGCGGATCAGAGACCAACCGAGCTCGCTTGTCCAGCAATAACAAGGTCACGATCGACGACAACAAGCTGGAAAAAATTGCTGATCGCCGTCTTTTGCATTTTCTGACAGCGTGTAACTTCAAGTTTATAGGCTGCAAAAGATACATGAACCTGTAGATGAACTAGAAGCGTTTTCGTGGGACTAAAAAAAAGTGATATTTTGAAAGTTGATCCTTTAATCAGGGTGCCCCAAGCTTTGGCAAAAGTAATGCAAAATCTAAAGATAAAAGTTCAATAGATTGTTTTTTTTATATTAGTTTTTAGTGAGACCCAAAAAGAATTCTGAAAGTTTTTCTTCAACCCCATTTTCATTACATACACATGAAGTACTTTTTTTAATTCCTTTTTATTAGGAAGCTATTGGAAAAATATTGCTCCTTGGATACATATCAATATTTTCGTGCTTAGCATAATTAATATCGATCCAGAAAAAAATATATCTTTTTGGACTCGAGAGATTAAGTGAACCCATAACATACATTTTGGAAAACTTTTTCATGAAAAAATTGAGAGTTTATTATTGTTTTGAAAATATAGCTTTAAGAAGCTCATATTATACTCTAACGAATGACATATTGGGACAAATATTTTTATTAAGGCAATGATCATTTAGAATCCGGCAGGTACAAACGCCTGTGTTCGTCTGATGGAAAAAAATTATAAAAAGAAAATAAATGTATCAATGTGATTTTTAAGGGAAAAAAAAATTTATCGTTGATTGCAAGATATTATCTTTATCTGTTTTATCTTTGCACACAATCCTAATCTATTCTAACCTATATTCATTTATTTGAGGAGTGTATTCGAAAAAAAAATGCAACACTTTGTTTTGTGAATATCTTTTGAATGCTTAGATGGAATTTGATGAAATTTGCAGTTAAGCTACCTAGTAATGTAATATGTACGTGTACAAAATTCGGTGACAATCTGTCAAGTGGTTTTGAGGAAGCGTCCAATACTAAAGTTTATTGACTAATTTTTTTTTGGACAGGATCCAGTAAAATCCAATAAAGTCCCAGTGGGAGACCCAAAAACAGCTGGACATGGTTAATCGTTAAAGAAATTCATGAGGACCCAATAGAGAGCCAAAATTGGAATAAGAAAGAATATTATTGATTTCTTGAAGTGAAAGAAATGTGAGAGGTTTTTTCTAGCTCAATCCGAAAATATTAATAGAGGAAATGATAAAGAAGTCAAATTTTCTGACTGATTCTTCCAATTGACTTATAAATAGGCATGGCTTCATTTCTTCAAGGTAGAAAAGCTTTTCACCGGTAAAATGAACAAAATACGGTGGTCAAATCGTGCGCAAAGTATTTGAACTGTTAGTGGGGAGATATTTTGAAAAATTTCGTAACTGACAGCAAAACGGACTCTTTAGCGGTCACCTGGCAGGTTTTCAACAAGAAAATTTTCTTTGACAAGTCTTCCCTGTATTTCTCGGAGATTAACAAGGAGAAAAAAAAATGAAAAAAATGATGTCTATAACTTGAGGAGGCTAACGATCTGTGGAAACTATAAATTACTCAGTCTTTTATGAAGATTGACTCGATGAATGGCTGAAAATTCAAAAAAAGACTGCCTCTAAATGCGACCGTTTTTTTGCAAAGCACTTCAATAGGTCTCACAAAGTTAATACACTGTTTAGTTGGATATGGAATCGTGCTATTACGCAAAACCGGTGAAGAAGTGACTGTCGGGCAACACTTTCTGCCTCCCAGAAACGAATTTTCTGCATAGTTTAGGGGTATGCATTCAATTTTTCGCAAAACTCGTAAATTTTAAAAAATCTGAAAAAATGCTGGGTAGGTAGTCCTTTTCATAAAAAAACTGAATGCTGTCAAAATTGTGCATATCCAAACTCTACACTCAGAAAAATACTATTATACATGCCATAAGATTCTCTTATGAAGTGGCGCCATAAGAAAAATTATTGAATTTTTAAAAGATTGTCTTATGAAGCGAATGAATTCTTCAGATGAACACCTACTTCATTGAGAGGTTGTTGCTTTTTATAAGATCGTCTTATGAAAACAGAAAATTTCATGTTTGATGAGAAAATATCAAGATAATTGATGTTAAAAATGTTCAGTTTATTTTCTGGGTAATTTGTTCAAAATTACATCATGATCACCATCAGCAGCACATCAACGCCCGGTTCCAACAAAGTCATTCTGCCTCACCCGGTCCATCGAACTTATCCTTTTCGCCGGTAATCATACTCAAAAGTCAATTAAAAAAAATGTGTTCAATATTATCAAATAATTTGGAAGTTCACAATAAATTAACTAACCATTTAAAATAACAAAAGCACTGTTAAGCTTTAGAAAAACTAATGGCTTTATAACGATGAAAAAATGACTGATGGAATGAATGTGTTCATCATTTTTTCACAATGCCGTTTCTTCTATTTTTTATAAGAACTTCGTATGAAAATTGAAAAAAATTCTTAAGGCTCTTATGAAAAATTAATTTGGACTCAAAAAAGCGGTTATATAAGACGTGTCTTATGAAGTTCATAATAAGATTTCTTTTGAGTGTAGCAATGTATCTAAATATCACTGAAATGAAATGCCCTAAGTATAAAGGATCATTGCTTCATTATTTTTTTCGTGAGGGAAACATTTTAAAGCGATAGAAAAAGATCTGCGTTGAATTTTTCAAACAAAGCGTAAAATTACCCCAAATTAACCTTCCTCGATTTTCGGGTCGCTTAGAAGAGTGGCTAACGTTTCACGACCACTTTATTTCGTTAATTCACAGGTCAGATTTACCAATTATCGAAAAATTTCAATATTTGCGAGGGCAACTTGATGGAGAAGCGCGAGGTCTTATTGAAACTTTGTCCCTCACACAAGCAAATTACTCGATTGCTTGGGACCTTCTTAACAAGCGTTACTCTAACACGAAAATTCTCAAAAAGCGTCATGTACAGATTCTCTACGATCTTCCTAAAATGAAATCGCAAAATGGTTCTGAGTTGCACAAATTGGTCGATACCTTTGAGCGAACAGTTAAGGTACTCAAGCAGTTAGGCGAGCCTACGGAGCAATGGGATACTCTGCTGATCCATCTATTAACTCACCGATTGGACAAGAAAACACACCGTGATTGGGAGGAATTTTGTGCCGATAAGGACGATGAAACTATCGACATGCTGATATCGTTCTTGCATCGAAAGGTCAATGTCCTGCAAGCAGTTATTGAAGCTGGGAATGATGACGTCACCATCAACAAGAAGCCGCAGCCGACGGGTCGAGTTGGAAGTCATGGAGCCTTTCAACAGCCGCCAACCTACAAATGCATAGCCTGCCCAGAAACTCATCCATTGTTCAGATGCCCAGCCTTTGGACAATTAGCAGCTGAAGACCGAGAGCTGCTTTTAAGGAAGCATGCCCTCTGTCGTAATTGTTTCCGGAAAAACCACATCGCAGCCGAATGCAAGTCTACTGGAAGGTGTAGAGCTTGCGGAGAACGACATCACACTCTGGTTTGCCTCAAAAAACCCAGTACTGGACCATCAAGAGGAATTGCCGAGTCCAGCTCATACCGCCCGAGGCCACCGCCGAACCACAACTCATCGCAGGCAACCGTTGCTGTTAGCTCTGAGCCAGTGAGCCTATCAGCAATTTCGCACACCGATACGAGAGTTCTTCTTGCCACAGCCGTCGTTCTTTTAGTCACCGAAAATGGGGTAGAGATACCGGTCCGTGCCCTGCTAGATTCCGGGAGCGAGTGCCACTTCGCTACGGAGCGCCTTCGTCAACTACTGAACCTCCGAGGAGAACGAGTGAATCTTCCGATTTTGGGTATTGGTCAAACCAACACTCACGTTCGATCCAAAATAAGAGCCAAACTGAGATCCCGCATCTGCAACTTCGAGGCTGCCATCGAAATGTTAGTACTGCCGAAGGTCACCATGGATTTGCCAGGAGTTAGCCTTTCGCCGAACAATTGGAATATTCCACCCAGCATCCAATTAGCCGATCCATCTTTTCATGATTCCAACCCGGTCGATTTAATCATTGGGGCAGAAATTTTCTTCCACGTTTTCGCTGTTCCTGGTCAAATTTTCCTGGGTGAAGGCTTACCTCTCCTCATCAATTCTCGTTTGGGCTGGGTCGTCTCAGGTCGAGCAACGAAATCCACCACCACTTCCCCTCGTCTATGCAGCGTTGCTCGTGTACAAAATCTGGAGAAAACAATAGCGCGATTTTGGGAAATCGAAGAAGGAGGATTCGAAAACCGATATTCCGTGGAAGAAGCCGAATGCGAGCGTCATTATCTCCAACACGTTTCTCGCCAAGCCGATGGTCGATACCTAGTTAAGCTGCCGACAAAGCCCGACGTTCTTGCAAAACTAGGTGATTCTAAGACAGCCGCCGTAAGAAGAATGCACCAAATCGAACGAAGGTTTTCCAATGATCCAGTACTAGCCGCCGAATATCGCAAGTTTATGGACGAGTACGAGTCTTTGGGTCATATGGTTCAAGTAAACGACGACATCGATCCAAATGTACCCAACTACTATTTACCCCACCACCCCGTAGTAAAGCCCAGCAGTTCCACGACAAAGGTGAGGGTCGTTTTTGATGCCTCGAACAAAACCCCAGGAGGACCCTCTCTCAACGATGCATTACTCGTCGGACCCACCGTCCAATCTGATCTCCGTTCGATTGTAATGCGCTCCAGAACTCATCCAATTATTTTGATTTGCGACGTCGAAAAAATGTACCGACAGATTTCCGTCGCCGCCGAAGATTTGCCGCTCCAGCGAATCGTGTGGAGAAAGTTTTCCGATCAGCCCCTTCGCACCTACCAGCTTACCACCGTGACCTACGGCACAGCTGCCGCTCCATACCTAGCCACACGCACTTTAAAACAATTAGCATTAGATGAGGGGTCTGAGTTCCCATTAGCTGCCCAGGCAGTTGAAGCCGATTATTACGTTGACGATTTGATTACCGGTGCTAAAACCGCAGTCGTAGCTCGAGAGTTGATAAGGCAACTCATAGCCTTGCTGGAAAGGGGCAAAATGAACCTCCGTAAGTTTGCCTCGAACGATCAATCCATTTTAAAAGGTATTCCCCCTGAAAACCTTGCCATTCTACCAACTATTGATTTCGACCGTGACGACACCATAAAAACTTTGGGGCTTGTTTGGGATTATAAAGCAGACTGTTTCCTTTTCAAGATTCCCACATACACAACACAGCAGGAAAAACCTCTGACGAAACGCAGTGTTCTCTCCCAGATCGCCCAACTGTACGATCCTTTAGGGCTTATAGGGCCTGTTATCACATCTGCCAAATGTTTTATGTAGGAATTATGGTGTCTCGAAAGCGAATCTGGAAAACCCTGGGGTTGGGATGACCCGTTGCCTCAACAAGTGCATGAGAGATGGGTCAATTACGAAAAACAACTACCGAATCTAAACCAGCTAAAAATTGAAAGATTTGTGCTCATAAGTCATCCAAAATCTGTCCAAATCCATTGTTTTTCGGATGCATCGGAGGTGGCATATGGGTGCTGCTTGTATATACGGTCAGAGAAAAAAAAATTCCCTCCTATCATCTAGGTCACGTGTGGCTCCTCTTCGCAAGAAAAGCATTCCCCGCCTCGAGCTCTGCGGAGCACTTCTTTCTTCCGAACTGCATGCAAAGGTCGAATGTTCATTGAAACTGTCAGCACAAACATTCTTTGGACGGATTCAAGAATCGTACTGCAGTGGTTGAATGCTTCTCCTGGAACCTGGCACACATTCGTCGCAAATCGGGTGGCGAAGGTACAGCAGCTGACAAAGAACTGTCGGTGGAATCACGTTAGTGGAGTGGAGAACCCTGCCGACCTAATTTCGAGAGGCATCTCACCAGCGGCAATAATCGAAAACGAGTTGTGGTGGAAGGGTCCGAGGTGGTTGGCTCAGCCCGAATCGAGTTGGCCGATCAACATCCCAATAGAAATCTCCGATGATACCAGCTTAGAACGAAAAGTAGCCGTTGCGACGGCAGTTTTGCAAACCGAATCCGATGAGTTCCTGGATCGATACCTCTCACATTTTTCCGAATTTCACACAATGCTACGTTGCACTGCCATTGTGCGAAGGTTTCTCCAATATCTCAGATGCAGAAAGGCTTCCGTCGATAGTGGACCGTTATCGTGCACCGAAATCAGATCCGCTGAATTGCGAATTGTTTCTTTGGTTCAGAAACAAATGTTCCCTTCCGAATTTAAAAATTTGACCTCCGATAAACCTGTTCACCGATCATCACCCCTATTATGGTTGAAGCCCTTCATCCGTTCGAGCGAATCTGTAATTCGCGTGGGTGGACGCTTGCAACATTCATGTGAGCCAGACGATGCAAAACACCAACTTATCCTACCATCCAAACATCGATTCACACAGCTTTTATTAGAATCTTTTCACTTACGCCTCCTCCATGCTGGACCACAACTACTCCTCAACGTTGTTCGCCTACGTTATTGGCCTTTAGGCGGACGCAATTTTGCTAGAACGATTGTGCATCGATGTGTAACCTGTGTCAAGGCTAAACCAAATTTCATCCAACAACCAATGGGTGATTTACCCAAGGCACGAGTCACGGAATCCAAACCATTCACATCATCTGGAGTAGATTTTTTTTGGCCCTGTTTGGATTAAACCTGCGCATAGAAAGGCAGCACCTGTGAAGGCTTACGTTGCCGTTTTCATATGTTTCGTCACACGGGCAATCCACCTTGAACTTGTTGCAGACCTTTCAACTGCAAAGTTCATCCAGGCTCTACGCAGATTCATTTCCCGCAGAGGCAATTGTCGGGACATCTTCAGCGATAATGGGACTAATTTCGTTGGGGCCCGCAACGAACTGAAGGAGTTGAGCCGGTTGAAAGCAGATAAAACCCACAACGAACTCATCGCAAAAGAATGTGTGTACAATGGAATCGAGTGGCACTTTATTCCTCCCCGAGCACCCCACTTTGGCGGCCTGTGGGAGTCCGCCGTTAAGTCCTGCAAACACCACCTCATCCGGGTTCTCGGCACGAGTGCTCTCGCATATGATGATATGGTCACCCTTCTGTGCCAAATTGAAGCTTGTGTAAATAGCCGTCCGATTCTCCCCTTGAAAGATGATCCCCTGGACCTCGAACCCCTTACCCCAGGTCATTTTTTGGTCGGTTGTTCTCTTAAGGAAATCCCTGAGGAAGACGTTACCAATATCCCGCAAAATCGACTCAAAATGTGGCAGCTAATTCAACAATTGAAACAACGATTTTGGGCTCGTTGGCACACCGAATATTTGAACCATTTGCAGATGAGGACGAAGTGGAACAAGTCACCGACGAAATTGCAAGTGGGTCAGTTAGTAGTTCTTCGAGAAGACAATATAGCACAAATGAATTGGCCAACCGGCAGGATCATCGAACTCCATCCTGGTCAAGACGGAGTTGTGCGTGTTGTTTCTTTGCGAACTGCGAGTGGAGTATGTAAACGGGCAGTTAATCGTATCGCCTTGCTACCAGTTACCGAAGACTTCGATGAACAGCGGAAAGATCAACAACCACAGGTAACTGAGAGTACACCTGAAATTTCTTCACGTGCTGAAATGGGATTTCAGGGGGTGGGAGAATGATTGCATGCAAGATTGGCTACCAAACAATCTCACCTCAAGTTAGGCTTTTCCAACTTGCAAATGTTGGTAGCGGCTGCTCGATTAGTTTGGCGCGAGAATGAGCATCAAGCCATCCAGCGAAGGTTGGGCGCCTTTGTAAAAGCCCATTAGTATTAAAGAAGTCGTCGTTCTCTGTAAGCGCCGTGAGACACTCCGATCATTTTCGCATAGTAGCATAAGTCGGGTACCTTTTACAAAAACCCAAGTAGCGTTAAGTTTACGGTAGAATATAAGTCATTCGCGGTGTTTTTATTTCGTGAGTGATCCGTAAACCCCATATCGAGGGAAATTAAACCCGGTTATCAAAGTGTTGGGTGCGCCCATGACCATTCCCATCAGCCCACAGTGATACCCATTGATCGAGCAGTAATAAGCTCATCCCGAGCTATTCGAGGTAAATTCCGTCATCCCCAAACAATCACTATTCGTTGTTAAGTTAGATATTCATGCATAAATGTTTGTTTTAAATTTTTGCCATTTTTGCCGTAATTTATTTTCTATTTTGAATTTTGCTCCTTTTTCAACTTTACAGTGTCCTCGAGAAATTAGAAGCAAGTTTTTAACTTTTGGTATCGGTCAACATTTCTTTTTTTGGCGTTTTTTTTTTATTTTGAGTTCAGAAAAAAAATAATTTTACCATAAATTTGAATTTTAAATGATTGTTTTTTTCTTCGTTCGACAGATTAAATTTTTTGTAAACTTTCTGAAATTCGAGCGTTAAATTTTAACGACTTATTTTCAATTTGCAGCTTAAATATGTCTAATAGACCGCTGCAAATATCAACGTTTTCCATATGATTTTTCGATGCCTTTTGGGTCACCAAGCATCAGTGTAGAATTTGAAATGATTTGGTTGATTTCTGAATAAGTGCAAAGCGTTTCAATTTTAAATGGGAATTTGTATGGGAGCAGAAATTTTTTCATATAAATTCATCTAGAAAATTCAAATAAGCTTTGAATGAAGTTGGTCTTTAATTTTTGGTTTTGCCTATTCTTAAGCTTAATTTTTTGTTAACATGGGAAGAATCTTAGTAAATCATGGAAAAAAATATAACCATTTCAAAATAAAAAAAAATGTGAACCTATTGAAAAGTGTTGAAAATGAATGTCTTTACTGCATAAGATAGTTTTGTCAAAGTTATATAAATCAACAAACAAGCAAGTCGAAGAATAAAAGGTAGATTGACTATTTTTTGGTCATATTACTTTTCATTTCCCAGTATTTATGACTTAAATGAAGAGAATTCTAACAAGTTGCCTACAACTGTATAGTCGTGGCGCATATTTTTTAGACAAAATTTTTTTTAAGTCTCAAGTTTTTTTAACTAAAGGGATTAATTCAACTCGTAGGTAACATTTTGGAAAACTTTTTCTAAACAAAAATTAAGAGTTAGCCTTCGCTCTGGAGTTAAAGCATTACGACGTTAATATAATTCTTCAACGATTGACATATTGGAATGAATATTTTTAATAAACTTTGCTCATGTTGGGAACATTTTAAAATGATGAACAAAAAAAAATTAAGTTAAATTTTGATATTCATCCAAAATTTATTAACTCAGAAAATATGTTTTATTCTAATTTACAGCCAAATTACAGCTGTCTGAGTTTGTACGACCAACTTTTCCGACTTTGTGTCTTTAGGTATTGAATGTGATTATTAAGTTTAAAACATAAGAAAAAAATTAGTTTCAGGTACAAAATATCAAAATTTCTATTGATTTATTCTTCTCAGTATAATTCAGATTGATTTATATGATCTAAGGTCAAGCCATCGCTGTTATTAAAAAAACAATGAAAATAATACAAAAAAATAATTAAAATTTAAAAACATATCCTCTGTATCAACAAGTCATTTGAGAACCTAATAATTTCTTCAACTATGATTAAAACACGAACATAACATATATGGGATTTCAATGAAATTTAACGTTTCCTCGAAGAGATTCCTTTAACTTAACACTAAGCATACATTTTTTGAGAATATGATGGCTAGCATCTTACAAACGCTAACACCATTATCCTACAGAATGTGTACCATTAGACTGAGCCGATTTGGGGTCATTTTTGATTTTCTCAAACCCTGGGGTCTAAAAAGCTTCGTCTCGGTCCAAAACTAATCCATGATTTTTTTTTAGGATTTTTAAGTAACGTTTACATGAGTAAATTTGAACTTATAGGTTTGTATGAGAAAATTGAATAACTTCATTTTTGTTTCTTCTGTAGAACCAAGCGAGCTGACAGTTTTTGTGCCAATTTATAAAATTCCCAGAGGAAATTTTCCGCTGGACAACTTTTTCCAAGACCGGAACTTTGTATCTTCTAAGGAAAAAAAAGTTATAAGGTGTTTAACAGAGGTATGTCTTTTCGCATTGATAAACAATAAATTCAGGGTGCCTAGCGAGGTATTGCATGGCTACTTTTCATGCAATACATCGCGAGGCTCCAACAGTGATGTCAATTGAATTTATTGTTTATCAATGCGAAAAGACATACCTCTGTTAAACAGCTAATAACTTTTTTGCTTAATAAGATACGAAGTTACGGTCCTGGACAAAGTTGTTCAGCGGAAAATTTTCTTTAGGAATTTTATAAATTGGCACAACAATCGTCTCTAGTGTACCATATATGTCGTGACCGGGAATCGATCTCATAATCCTCGGCTTAAAAAACTTGGACGCTACCCTCTAGTACACGGGTGGCGGCTTATTTATTACAAAGGGAAGCGAATTTTTCTTGCCTTGTTTTAAAATCTGATTTTGGAATATTCTGGTACCTGAGCATTAATCATCAGTCAGATTTTGCCTTCCTTGATGATAAGGCGTTTAAAATATCGAAAATAATCTTTTTTTTATTAGATCAGTCAATGATGAACGAACAAAACAATACTTGAAACAAAAACTTAATAAATTTTTTATCTCATATTCAAAGCAGGAGTGGTAAAATGTCTTAAATAAACCATAATAATAATAATATTCAAAGCAGGATTCAGAAGAATCATCTTGGATATTTTGGTATCAGGGATTAAACGCTGCAGAGACTGAAATTCACTCATATTTTTTTTAACTTCACCTACCCTGTTTGAATGCGACATCGAAACGAAACGGAAAATTTAACTTAGCTAACAGAAAATCCCTTGGCTAAACAGCGTGACATCAAGCGACCCCCAGAAACCCACAACATACAAGCAGGGCTTATCGCCGATGTACGGCGGCTCATCTTACCCGTATGCAGTCCTATTCGCAACTGCAGTGGAACTCCCGGCAGATGGCGCACTTTGAAGTTGCTGCTCTGATGCAACAGATCCAGGGCCATGGTGGCAATCTGTTCCGCGTGATCCGGTGTCCTTACTGGTAAGCCGCCGACCACCATATAGGCATCCCCGATGGTTTCCACCTTGTACACATTGTAGGCGTTTATCGTAGCATCAAAGCAGGTATACAAATCGTTCAGCAGATCCACCACTTGGACCGGGGTGCAGTGGGCGGCTATCGTCGTGAAGCCAACGATGTCGCTGAAATAAATAGTCACTTCCGAGAATTCCTCCGGCTCCACGGCCAGCCCAAGTTTCAGACGCTCGGCCACAGAGCTGTGTGTGTGTGTGTGTGCGTGGGAGAAAGAAGAAAAACAAAAACCGAAATAAGCCCACATACAAGTAGAATCAACGAGATTATTTGATCAACATCGAAGGTTTTCGATTTAAATAGGCTCAGGTGGATTTGCTTTAAAAAAGAGTATTGTAAATTATCGATACGAACTTAACGCTGCCTCTTACCTTTATATCAAAATTAAGACGGGTACATTACATATTAAGCATATTTAGCCAGAGGGGAAAAAGCCAACATTATCAAATTAGGGTTGTGAAGAGATCCCATTTCAATAATTAAAACTCTTCACACCTTTTATAATTTTCACCAATCTTATGTACACCTTTTATTTTACACGACCACTTCTGTTAGCTGCCTGCATTCAACTGACCGTTACACATCTATCGCTTCCGGTTCTGTTAGCTTCCTCTGTCACATTCATTTTATAGCAACGAGGGACAACCTACCTAGACTATGGGTATAATATTATGGCTACACTCTACAAGGGTTAATTGATGAATTATTTGTACCAATTCATCATTCCATTTATATTACATTATTGTATTAAATTAGGTGTTCAGTTCAATCATGAACTGTACAGAGCTCTAAAGTGAACTAAATATAAAAAAATATTAATTTGACTTAAATCGATCACAATTATGTATTTTATTGAAGGAGAACATCATGTAATGTCAAAATTATTTAAAACTTAATACTAAAAATTACCCTAAAATTAAACTAATTAGAATGAGGGCGAATATCTGCGATGGAAGACTGCATCGATTTGCCTCTGAAGTAAGAGATGTTTTTTTCGGCCATTTTTTTGATCGATTCAATGTCCGCAATCCGATGAAGATCTTCGGTGTCAAAACGAGCTAATTCAGCTACTCAGTAAACCTTTGTGCCAAAAACTGTCAAAAGCTTTTTCAATATCAAGAAGAGCAACACCAGTTGAATAACCTTCAGATTTGCTAGCATTAATCATGTTAGTTGCACTCAAAAGTTGATGTGTAGTAGAAGTTCCATGACGAAAAATTGTTCATCAGGGTAAATTGAAGTCTGATTGATGTGAATCATCAAATCGTTCAAATCATCAAATAGTTTACTAGAAGGACTGCAAACTAATTGGTCGATTGCTTGAACACACTGAAGCCCTTTTTCCAGGTTTAAAATTGAGTTACTTTGGAATTTTTCCATTTATGGGGAAAGTAAGCCAAGATGAAACATTTATTGAGAATTTTTACTAAAAAGTTTAAAGTGCTTTCAGGCAACTTTTTAATAAGAATATGAATGTCCCATTTTCTCCCGGAGCTTTCATATATTAAAATTTTTTGAAGATCAATTTATGTTCATCAATATTTGTCTAATATGAACTTTCAAATTCATTTAGCTAAGAAAGCATATCATCAAATTCTAGGGAAATTTGAGCATCAATAGGACTTACACCGCTTAAATTAAAATCATGAGCAGACTCAAATTGTTGGGCTAATTTTCGAGCTTTTTCTGCGTTAGTTAAAAGAAGTTTATTTCCATCTTTCAAAGTAGGTTTTCGGGGCATTTTCAGAATTTTAGTTAATTTCCAAAATGGCTTTGAGTAGGGTTTTATGTCCTTTACTGCTTTTGCAAAATTTTCATTACGAATAAAATTTAAACGACGTTTGATCTCTTTTTGAAGGTCGCAATAAATAAATTTCAAATAAGGACCCCTAGTTCGTTGATATTGGCGTTGTTGAATGTTTTTCAGTCGTATCAAAAAACTGAAGATCATCATCGATCAAAGGTTGGTTAAATTTATGTTTAACTTTGGGTATTGAAGCGGCAACTATTGAAGTTGTCAAATTTTCTACAGCCAAATCAATATCTTCTATTGAATTGAGTGGAACGTTCACATCCAAATTACGATCAATAAAATTCCTATATCGCTCCCAGTCAGCTTTTTGAAAGTTGAAAGTTGATTTTAAAGGGTTTTCAATGGGACTTTGGGATAAAGAAAAAGTTACTGGAAGGTGGTCTGAATCCAGGTCCGCATGAGTAACTAATTGACTACAATGCTCGCCTAAATCCGTTAGAACCAAATCAAATGTGGAGAGATTCCTAATTGAAGAAAAGCAAGTAGGTATGCCCAAAAGGATATTCAACAGTATAATAACCTGCAGAGCAGTCATTAAATAAAATATTCCTGTTAGAATTCGATGAAATATTATTCCAAGATCGTTGTTTTCCATTGAAGTCACCAATAATAAAAAAAAAATAGATTTGTTTCTAGTGAGTTTTTGTAAATCTCCCTTAAATAAATTTTTCTTTTCACCGCTACATTGAAAAGGCAAGTATGCGGCAACAATTATAATTTTCCCCATAGATTATTATTATTATAATTTATTAGAGACCTTTTAACCACCCGGGTCATTCGGGTCTGTTTCCCCATAGATGTTTCTAGTACAAACGGGAAAATATTTCGGCTTTTTCAGTCAATTTACGGATCCAAAACACCTTCTCTTCTAATTCCGACGTTTCGTTCTTTATTTGAACTTTTTCACAGGAATCTACAACAAACATTACAATCTCTTAATGAACTAATTGGCAACATAAAACAGTAGACAACTTACAGAAAATTGTGTTTCTTCATCTGGAGGATCTTTTACAATTAAATTCGCATACACTAATTGGACACTTTTTACCATTTAAAACGTTAAAAAATATTAAAAGAAACACTTAGACAAAAAGCTTATTTGAATATTTAAAAAAATGAAAATTACTGCCTAGAGCAAACTCCAAACACGAAAGAAAAATCTCAAAAAACTCAGTTGACAAACACTCCGATCACTAGCTGGTTGCACTACCAAATGAAGATGTTGATGTGGCAGTATCGGCCTGTTTGGGTATGTTTTTCTTCGGTCTATTTCCTTTCTTGATAGTGTTGAGAATCCCGGAATATGTAGAGCTCAGATGGTCAACATTGGATCTCTTGTTCACTGTTGCATCTGTATTGATGATGTGTCAAACTTCCAGTATGGGCAATGCTGATTCCCGACGGCTTTCATCCAGAATGGCAGCACCTTTTAAATTGAAGCGATGTTCTGTCTCTATGCATTGTTGCAATAGAGCCGTTTTTCCTTTAAGATCAGAAATTTAATGTTGTTTCCTTGGGCTATTGACTGAATATGCCATCAACAATAGCCCAAGGAAACAACATGAAACTTCTGATCTGTGCACGGATTCACCGCAGTTTCTGCCTAAGTATGTGCTTACATGCATTATTTAGATTAATTAGTTCGACAAATTTCCAATGCAGCTTACACCATGGTTTCGTATGAATTAAATATGTTATTAAATATATATTTCGTATGGATTAAATGTATTGCGTGTGTTGATGAAAGTATATTTTGAAAGAACGAGTCAATCAGGTGGCCTAGTTCACTACACCCAAAATTCAGCCTCTGTGCCAATGGCGTGTAGTCAATTACATAGCATCATTGGTACAAGAAGATAACGCGATCGGTGCTGATTCGATTTGCTCCCACCGGCATTAATCTCCCAAGTTAACCGTATTGCGTATGTCTGAAAGAAACAAAATAAAAACGCTTTCACGTCCCTCCCTATCGCATCACAAGACGAAGAAGGATGGAAATAAATACCGGCCAACACCAGGCAGCCAGCGAACCGAGCACTGTGCGTGTGAATGTAGCAAAAGCAACAACAAAAACATCCTTCTAATTCAATCCACTGGCAAACAACCACGGCCAAGCTGTGCGTGTGTATGCAGTAAAAGCAACAAAAAAAACATTGCTTCAATTCAATCTACCTAAGAGCGCAGAAGTGATGAAGTGATGTTTGTTCGTTTTTTTGTGCCAATTAATTTAGTTTTTTTCATGTGAAATAAAGATATTTTGTGTGCTTAATAGTTTTCTGTGCAGTGATAAACCTCAATGCTACCTGCTGCCATCGGATGACATCGAGTTATCATAGCGGAGAACTATTTCCGAGAGGATAAAAATATTATATTGTTCCATTTTGAACCGTCGATAAGTATCATTTCTGTGTTGTTGTTGTTTTTTGTGTTGTCCTGTATGCGTCTGAAAAAAAAACAAACGCTGCTGACTGCCGACGGGTTGTGTGAAGAAGCGGCTAAGCCGTTTCGTGTGGTGTGTGCGTGGACATGGATGAATGCGAGAGTGCGAGAATGAGTTCCGCGTTATGCTCTCGATGCTGTGGGAGAGTTACTTCGCCAGATGATCTTGTTCTCTGTTTTGGTAATTGCAACAGAGCTTTTCACATCAGCTGTTTACCGCTCGCGGTGTGTCAAAATATTGATTTGTTTCGAAAAAATAAAAATGCTGTTTTCGTTTGCGATGATTGTGTAGAAAATCCTGGTTTGGATAAAAATTATGATAATTTAATGATGATGATTAAAAATTTAAGCGATAAAGTCGATAAAATTCAAAATCAAAATTTCGTTCTTTCCGATTCGAAAAAACAAATTCAGGATATTGTTAGAGAAGAGTTAAGTTTGACGTCTAAGCAGTCCGATATAAATCGTAGTGATGAAGCTGTTAGGTATCATTTGCGTTCGAATTCAAAAAAACGTAAGTTAAATGACAACGAAAAAACACCAACTATGACATATTCTAAAGTAGTGAAGACTGCAGCTGCGCAGAATGCCGTGTTATCAAACGTTAGAAACCTAACGGTAAAAAGTGATACTCCGGTTAAAACTGACGAGCAAATTAAAAGCAAAACCAGAAATTTTTCATTAGCTAAATTGGAGGAAACAGTTCGTTTCAAACCAAATATTGAGCAGGATATGAGTATCACACGTAAAGATTTGAAATCAAATTTTGATCCGATATTAATGGGAGTAACATCAGTTCGTTATATCGAATCATCAGGCGAAGTGTTGGTGCGATGTAGTACGAAAGAAAAAGCACAAAGTTTTATGGCTCATTCTACAAAAGTTTTAGGTAAAAAATATTCTGTAGAAATTAAGCAACCGGCCAAACCCAAAGTTAAAATTGTGGGATTTGAAGAATCAGATGATTTTGATGAAAACGATTTTGTAAAGTTATTGAAAAAGCAGAATAATTTGTTAGACTCTGTTATTACGGTGGTCAAGATAGAAAAAAATAAAAAATGGACGTACAATCCAATGATTGCTACCTTAGAAGTTGATTCGCAAACATTCACTACATTAATAAAACGTGGGAAAGTTAATGTAGGATGGGAGCGTTGCAAAATTTATGAGGCCATTAGCGTTCTAAGATGTTATAAGTGCTGGTGATATGGTCATAAAGCGGAATTTTGTAAAGAATCAATCTGTTGTGCTAAGTGTGGCGAAGGCCACGAAATTAATGAATGCAATTCTCAGTTTGAGAAATGTGTAAATTGTGTCAACTTCAATAACACAATTACACCTGAATTGGAGAAAATAGTAGATATTGGTCATCCAGCTTGGAGTTATGATTGTGAGATTTACAAACGCAAAGTTTCAAAAGCTAAAAAATTCATAGACTACGGTAAATAGCAATCAAAATCTGATATTGTGTATCTTAATGTGTGTGGTTTGACAAGTAATTTTGAAGAAATTTGCATATTGATCCAGGATCTGAAACCAGCTGTTGCAGTTGTAGTTGAAACTCACTTGACTGAAGACTCAAATTCAAATTCTTTGAACATAAGTGGTTACACTACGATACATTGTTTCTCTCATTCAAGGCATACTGGAGGAGTCTCAATGTTTGTTCGGAACATTTACAAAATCGTCATTTTGCTTAATGCTAACGTAGAAATGAATTGGATTCTGGCAGCAAAACTGAATGATGGAAAGAAACGAATAGTCGTTGGAGGAATTTACCATTCACCGAGCGCAAGTAATCTTCGCTTCCTGGATATTCTTGAGAATCATTGGCTTAAGGAAACAGTTGAAGAAGAAATCGATAACATTTTTTGTGGCGATTTTAATATAAATTTCAATAAAGAAGCAGAGTGCCGGGACTTGAAACGTGTTATGGAGGCATATGGTTTTCGACAAATTGTCACTGCAGACACCCGTATAACGGTTTCCAGCAGTACTAGAATAGACTTGGTTTTCACAAATGTGGACAGAGCTGAAGCGACAATCATTCCAGATTATCGCGTATCAGACCATGAGTCAATAAATATTTTTGCGGGGTTAGGACCTGAAGCTGCCATACCCGAAACACATCAAATAATTAATGACTGGAGTCAGTATAAAAGCAACAAATTACGTCAACTTCTTGAGGCAGGTTTGCCAACCCTGAGATGCGCAGACTTTAATGAGCTGGTAAGACGTTTCGATTTATTGTTAAAAAATAGTGTTAATGCACTAGTAAAGCGGAAAAGTGTTCGCCAAACATCGGTACTAAATGGTACCGGTTCGGGTACTAATTGGTACTCTAGTAGTCTTAGTGAGATAAAAAAACGAAGAGATAAGCTTTATAAACAGTTTTTAAGAACTAAATGCGAAAGAAGTTGGCGTAATTATAAAGTTGTAAGAAACGAATACTCGCGTAAAATAAAAGAAGCGAAAAACCAATCTATTCAAGAAGAACTAGATAGAAACAAAAATAATGGAAAGTTATTATGGAAGTCGATAAAACGACTAATGAATCCGAGTGGCACCAAATCTGACTCGATCTCGTTTAGCGGTGTTGAAATTACAGATGAATCTGAAATTGCTGAGAAGTTTAATGACTTCTTTATCGATAGTGTCATGGAAATTCATGACAGTATTCCAGCAAGCTCTAATGGCTGCTTGAATCAGCTAACCTACAATGGCAGAGATTTTCGCACTTTTGAACCATTAAATAGCCAAGAGTTCTTTGAAATAGTGAACAATATGAAACCAACGGCGGGTATCGAAAATGTTTCTCTAAGAGTTTTTAAAGATTCTTTATCTGTACTAGCGAGCCCGTTACGAGATGCTATAAACACAAGTCTTCAAACAGGGATAGTACCTGATACGTGGAAGTGTTCAACTGTAGTGCCTATAGAAAAACAGAAAAATGCACGAGAGGAAACGTTATTCCGTCCTATAAATATGTTGGAAATCCAAGAAAAAGTGCTAGAATTAGCAGTAAAAAAACAGTTTTTGAACTTTATTGAGTCCCAAGAAATACTTATTGCAGAGCAGTCTGGATTTAGGAAACAACATTCAACAGAAGCTGCTGTGAATTTGATACTTCGAAACTGGAAGATCAATATTGAAAATGGTAGCTACACAATTGCTGTGTTTTTGGATTTTAAGAGAGCATTTGAAACGATTGATCGGTTATTGCTGATAGATGTACTAGTGAGAGTTGGTATCAATGATACGGTTCTTAACTGGTTTAAGAATTACTTAGATAACAGAATGCAAAGAACAAAATTTGGTTCATCTTACTCGCGATACAGAGAAAATAACTTAGGTGTCCCACAAGGAAGTGTCTTGGGTCCATTGTTATTTATACTGTACATCAACGACATGAAACAATGCCTACAGTACGGTCGTCTTAAGCTATTTGCGGATGATTCAGTCTCCTACTGGAGTGGAAATGACTTAGAGCTTGTTATTCAAAATGCAAATGCTGATTTGAAAAATATTGCAGATTTCCTAAAACAGAGAAAGTTGTGTTTGAATCTCAATAAAACCAACTGGATGATCATTGGCAACCGCAAAATTGGAGAGTGTTCAAACTTGTTGATTGATGGTTGTGCAATTGAAAGAGTACATCAAGTTAAATACTTAGGAGTACAGATAGATGAAAAGTTAAATTTTATAGCCCACATTGACTACACTATTAAGAAGATTGCCATGAAATATGGAATACTTTGTCGGATAAGCAGATATATGACTTTCTGGTCAAAAATTATCTACGTGAAATCTGTTATTATGCCACACTTTGATTATTGCGCTACAATTTTGCTTCATGCATCAGACACGCAGACAAAGAGGCTGCAAAGAATACAAAACAAGATAATGCGAGTGGTAATACGATGCAACCGATATACTCCTAGTGCTCTTATGCTTGATATGTTGCAATGGATGTCAGTAAAGCAGAGGATTGCTTACAACAGTATGATTTTTATCTACAAAATGAAAAAAGGAATGTTACCATCCTATTTATTGGACGGTCTACAGTACGGAGTTGACATACACGGATACAATACAAGGAGAGCCCGAGATTTCAGACTACCAAATACAAAAAAAGAGATGACCAAACGATCTGTGTTCTACAATGGACTGAAACTGTATAACAGCCTACCACGGAGCATCAAAGACAGTTCAAACTTGAATATTTTTAAGAAGCTGACAATAACTTACATAAAACATACAATATGAAACAAGGACTAATCCTAAAAAGGATCATGCAATAGTGATGAAGATCTGACGGAACATCAGATAGAAATTTGTACGGTGATGGACATACGCGGGAGTAAGACGAACAAGTCGTACATAAATTGACAACATAAGTAAACAATACATATTATCCTAAGGATAAACTGTCCCTCCTTCTTCAAAAGATGCGTATGGGGTGGAGGAAGGACCCAAATGGGCCTGTGGGACCATCACAAAAAAAAAAAAAAAAAAAAATCTACCGGCAAACAACCACGGCTAAGCTGTGCGTGTGTATGTAGCAAAAGCAACAACAAAAACATTCCTTCAATTTACCGGCAAACAACCATCGGCCAAACTGCCTGGCTTTAGCAGCTGTGGATATGTAGCGTGTGTATGTAATAGCAGGCAGTAAGCAAAGCACAGTTCTCATTCAATGGGTTTCCCGTTTCCTCCACTCCCGTTCCCTTTCCCGTTTCCATCGCATGACAAATGAATACCTTGAAAGGAGGCCAAACGCCGGGAAGCCACTGTCGTGGGTTTCTTTTGTGATTGATCGGTGGCAGAATGCCTATGACAAATATCCCTCTTCCTGCATTAAGCTCAAATAGTATACTGGTTAAGATGTCTGTCTAGCAAGACCCATATGGTTGGTGATTTGAGTTCGATTCCCCCTACGGGTGTGTTGTGGTTTATATTTTTATTTTCTTGTTTCTGGGATGAATTATCCAATTGGAACGAGATCCCATAAAATGTTTTTCTTGTTTTGCTTGAATGTAGTGGTCATACATCATTTTAGTTGGGAGCCGAGTCCTTATGCCAGTTACGGTTTTTCAAACATATCATCTTCGGCACAGTGCACATTTCAGCGCATTATCGGCACAGAGATGTGCTAAATAGGCATTGGATTTTTGCAACCTCTTCTATGGGTGTACATGAACTCCGGCATCCGTCAATATTTACCTGGCCTGGGCAACTGATTGAACATTCTCATGTATGAGAATTTCAATAAAGCACATCTTATCTGTTGGCCGTTTATGTCATTCGAACCCAAAAGTTTTCTGCCGATACCTGGAATCGAACCCATTACGCCTAGCATACCAAAACCAGACTCGCACTAGCGTATTGACCACCTCGGCACATAATTAAGCTGTGGATAGTTATGCAATAGTATAACAGCTAGTGACTTATTCTCTACATTTGCTTGAAGGTGCTATTTGGAAAGCTGGAATGTCCTTTCAATACAACTTTTTTGAAAACATAACCTTGTCAAAAACAATACTTTGAACTTCAAAGTTAGAAGTTGTTGTTGGTTTAACATTCAAGCTCTGGACTTGTATTCAGTTCTTTTTAAGTAACTTCATTTTTTGTGAAAGGTTTTATGATAATCTTTGTGCTCATAGTTGATTAGCGCAATATGTAGTAATCTAAAAAAAATCATTTTCGGCTGACAACATTGTTTGAATTTTAAAACCATTTAAATAAATAAATGCGATTTTTGTGCATGGTATACCAAGTTTTAAAAAATCAAGTAACTAGAAAATCAGGAAATGCAAATTGTTGAAGAAACAATTTGCGATCTTTAGTCAAAAATCTGTAATGAAGTAAAAAAAAAACAAAAAATATGTTTAATATTCCATTATAAAGAAAACCGATGGATAAAATACATTTAAAATGGTTTTACCCGTACAACATTTGTTGAGTATGGTACGCGTCTGGAAGAGTAAACAAAATTATAAGTAGGACTTAATTGGAACTGCCATTTTCATGGCCTCTTCATACATAATTTCCATATCAAATTCGCTCTGAAAACATTAAAACTGTTAACATAAATACTATTCAAACGATAAAAAGTAATTGAAGCACGTTCTGAAACAAAGGGTTACAAACTAGGGCATAACATTGCATCATATTGAGAACATGCGTTTTTATTGCATAAGTAATATGTAGAAAAAAGATGTTAATTATTAATTCACTTAAAATGTGAAAATATTTTTTTCGAACAAATAAAATCTTTTCCGGAGATTATAAGATTATGTTTAAAATCTTCGCTGGTTGCATTTGAAAAATTCAAAATTCAAATTATTAATATAAATACTTCAACTACTCAAAAGTCACAAATTTGTACTAAATGTGACCCTTTAAAAATAAAATTCATTACAAAAATAAAAAAAAAATTCAACTTTTATGCAGGATTTCTAACTGGGATTCGTAATTGCTATCATTTTTTTTTTACTTTATGAAACGAATGGTTGGTGATCTAGCCATAAGAATTTGTTGTTGGTTTTCCCCAATATTTTTACAGTTGTCCGCCATTTTGTTCAGTTAGAGGCTTATTCATCTGCATTATTCAAAAAATATCTCGACAACATGATAATATAACATTAAAAATAATGATGCCTTCATCAGGAAACATGTACACTTTTTAAACGATGAAACATTAGTAAGCACACTTTGTAGCCCATAGACCTAACTTAAGGTGCTACCGTTGCATGATGTTGCAAATTTGCAACAATTAATAAAAGGCCATTATATCAGACAAAAAATCAAAAAAAAATCTTCAAATTGTATTCAATTGTGTTAATTGCATTACTGAAAATGCGAAAATATTTTTTTCAGACAAAATTTTTTTTCGCAGTGTGAATTGGACTAGGTCAAAACTCTGAAAAATAAGCCTTTTTAAATATTTCATATTTTTCAGATTCAAGTTGGTCTAGTTCGTATATGTTTACTCAGAAAGTCATTTTTTTAATTCAACGTTATCTTGAAGTTAGAAATATTATTGCCATGAAGAAAAAAGTTGACTATTTGGTTTTCTGTAAAAGTTACAACAGTATTAATTAATTGTTGCAAATTTTTTACTTTATGAAACGAAGGGTTAAACAACGAGTCTGTGGCGCTGAATCAGCACAGGTAACATTAAAATCACTTGGAGCATTACCAAGACGTGATTCTAAAGTAGGCCGAGGCTGACCGCGAACAGGCAGATTGTTTGCCGGCCTGACGTGCGAAGACGAAAAGGGAGAAGAAGAAGAAACTTTTCTGGCAACTTTGGAATTTTTGCTAGAAGCAATAATTTTGCCCCTAACTTTTTTTTTGTTCCGATTATAGTCGTTTTACCATCTTTATGGCATTCGCGACTTTGTCAACGTTGCAGTTGGCGAATCGTTATTGAAAAACCATCCGGTACAACTGTGTTCGATGTTTACTCTTGGGCTCGAACTCGCGGATATCGGCTCAGGAGACAACAGACTGGCCAAATGAGCTATATCACAAGCCCTTAATTTTTTGCCTTAACGGAACAGTTTATGGAATTCGAGGAATGGTTACCTGCGCAATTCGCACACTTGATAAATTCTGATTGTGGTTTATCACCACCAAAAGGGCATTTAGATTTTTCGTGATCGAATGAGCCGCAAAGCATGCATCTGGCATTCATTCTACAATTTTTAGTGCCGTGACAAAAAGCTTGACAACGACGACATTGCGTAATATTTTGAAGGAAATTGGTTGAAGATTTTCGAAAAGGTTCGAATTTGACTGGACAATGAAACATAAGACGAGCCTTTTCAAGAATTTGTAAATTATTTAACTGATCTTTTTCAAAATGGTTCAAATAAAGCTCAGAATCAAAACCAACACTACTGATATCATTCGTGTTGGTTCTTTTCCTCATTTGAATCACTTGAATCGGAGAAAAACCTAACAAAGAATTTAATTCAGTTGTGATCTCATCCGGTGTCTTATCACTGGTGAGACCAAGAAGTACAACCTGAAATGGACGATCATCTTTAGTGTCGTAAGTAAAAAATTGGTGCTTTTCAATATTCAAATAATTTAAAATTGTTTGAGAGTTATCAAAAAATTCCGCCAAAGAAATCTTCACATCCTACACGGAAGTGACGATTTCTTTTCAAAAGGCCTTGAAGTGAATCATATCAGAATTAAATAAAAATATTTTCTTATAACCGATGTTAAGAAAGACATCGAATGAATGTGAATTTCCAACTTTTTTGGCTGAAAGACCTAAATTAGGTTCGGCAATTCTTTTTTTTCCGGCTTTTGCGCCGGCCAATGATGCCCAATGATGCCACAATCAAATCGGTATTTTTGAACCCAAAAAAAATCTTTTTTCGGTATGGAAATCCAAAAAATTGGTTTGAATATCGGTACTTTGAGGTGATTAAAAATGGTTTTCGGTAGTGATTCTGAAATCTGTTATTTGATTCTTCTTCTAATAGTATTTTGTGTGTTAGTTTTTTCTGTTTTTTTAAATACATTTTTTATTGGTTTTTAAGAGCTTTTAGAAGGTTAATACTATTTTTTCTTCTCTATTATTTTTGTTTAGAAAATTTTTGCAAAATATTTTTGGATATTAATTATAAATGCCTTGATGCCAAAAAAGGGTTATAAGTTCATAGAAGCAAATTTCGAGGAAACCCATTGTTTATTACCATTTTCGTACGTTTTTAAACAATTTGTATTTTTCTTTTAAACATAGAGGTATGTAAATAAATTTCTTATAATCTGATGAAATCAAACGGGTAGTTAAAAGGTATCTAATAAATAATAATAATAATAATAATGACTTATTTAATTTTTGGCATTTCGGCGAGTTGTGAAAATTCAAGGTAGAATATTTAGAAAGAACATGAAAGTATTATAGGTGGAAAGATCAAAGCTAGAGCACTTTGGGTAGAAGAAATTGAATAGTTGGTGAAAATGTGAGCAGGGCTTTTGTTTTGTGAACAGCTTTTGAACTACTTGCGTGATTCTTTGCCGCGCGCCGTTTCAATGTTGATAGGAAGCGATGAAGAAACCCATCGCATTCCTACCCACATTGAAACACGGACGGGTCGAACACATGAGATTGTGTCCGACCGTCTAATGAAGAAATCACCAAATATAATTTGAAACATGAAAAATCGTTCCGTATTTATAACTCAAAATGAATCATTTTTTCTCCTATACCTCTTTGGCTCTGACAGCCATAATTTAAAAAAAATCGCATATGAAGAGTTTTTGATGATTTCTCAAATATTTTGAAGCTCATTCTCAATATTCTCAATCGATAAATTTATTTAAATTATCGATTAACCCATGATTCCTTATAGGTGTGATTCGTGTTCTTTACAATTTTTTGTGTTTTCAAATTCTGAAAACTCATACATATTTAACTTTATTAGATTTACTTCCGCTGGCTATCTTGGCGCAGTTATACATATCATAGAATACGTTATAGAAAACAACAGTTTTCCAACATTCTCATAAAAAAAAATCCATATTCCAACCGATAGTTAAAACTTTATTCGTGTACTTGTCTTGAAACATACGACTATCAAAAACAAACTGCTTCTTTCCTTTAAAGTTTGAGAGTTTCGAACCAAATATTGAAACACGTTCGCTTATAATAACAGCTTCAAGTGTTTCTTACTTTAATTGGTCGTCTTCAATTAAACAGAAACCCGATATTTACGATAGTCTTGCTTAGACTAAAATATATCATACATTTTGTATCGAAATCTCGAAAATCGGTATGAAATCGGTATGATTTTCCAATAATCGGTATTCGGTATATACAGATTCTTGGTCAAAAACTTGCTCAAAAGTCGGTAAAAATATCGATGAATCGGTACATGTAGCATCGCTGATGACTTTCCCATGCTGTGGAAAGAAAAGAGAGAAATATAAATAAAAGAAAATGAAAATTATTTTAGCACTGGACAGTGCTGATTGAAAAACAGGACAGAAAATAAAATAATGTAAAAAATTCCTGCAATGCACACAGATCGTACCTGAGCTTTATTTCAAGAATTCCCGATCATTCAACAATGTATTTCGTACAGACAAACTTGTCTGAAATGTTATTTTAGCGGGAAAAATAATATTCTCGCCTTTTTGTTGTACAGATCTTATGCGTGGAAACTATTACTCAAAAGAATAGTAACATGCATAAGTACGACGTCTTTAGAAATAAATAATATTTTATTGATCTTCCGTGCGGTTTTTAAATAATATGTTACATAACTAGAGCTACGAGTTTCAAAGAGGAAATTTTAAATGGAACTATTAAATTAATAACATATACGATTTTTAACCCGAGATAAGTTAGACAAATTTGCTTCCCCATTGTTTCAACGACGTTTAAAATAATACCATATCTAAAATGCTCCAATCTCTAACAAGAAGCATCACCCACCTTCTCACGTCAGATAATCGAAATGATGAAAACTCTTTCCACTCTCTTACCTGGGTAGCATCCGGTTAAGCAGTTGTTCAGTCTTTTTGCGTTCCATGTCGAGCTGTTCGGTGCGTTCCCGAATCAGCTCCTCCAGATTGTTGGAGTACTTTTCCAACATTTGAAACATAGTGTCTACGAAATTCACCTTCCGGCCATGATTTAATTGCTTGAAACGTTCACAGATCCTGACGGAGGTTGGTTGAAAGTTGGTTGGTGGTATGGGGGGATGAATTTCGACGGAAAGACGTGGAAGTAGAGATACAGAGAAAGAAAATGAAATGGCATATTAATTAACGCCCCTGGAAGTGTCTTGCTCTCGAAATGGAATAGGAAAGTTAAGGTTTTTCGGAGCAGAAAGGTGTTTGAATTATTACGTTACGAAATCCGGTCTCATTTCGGGATTCTCGGCCCAGCACTGGCGCATGATGTTGATGGCTTCCGGCGGGGCGGCACCTTTCGAGACCGAGGGCCGTATCAGCGGGGGTGGTTTTTTGATTTTGGCAATTATTTCCTCCGGCGACAGGGACAGCATACAGTAGGGTTCTCCCCGGACGATGACCTCCTGCATGACGATGCCGAACGAATAAACGTCGGCCGGCTGAGTTCCGACTCCTCTGCTGGAGCCACCCTTCCGGTCGCTGCGTAAAACTTCCGGCGCGGTCCACAGCAGCTCTTTGGCACTCTTTGGTGGCGGTGTTATGCCCTGGGTCTCGTAGAAGCTCAGCATTCCGTAGTCGGTGATTTTGAGCACCCACCTGGCATCAACGACACAGTTCCGGGACGATAGAGAACCGTGCACCCGAATCGGGGACCCGTGCAGATAGCGCATTCCCCGAACCAGATCCGTCAGCAGACTCAACCGAAACGTCCAGTCCAGTTTGATTTCATCCATGATGAGCACATCCTGCAGGGAGCCCCGGGAACAGTGCTCGAAGACCAGAGCCGTCCGGGTTGGTTCGTTTAGCCAGCCTATTGTTGTTGTTGTTGTCAAGCGCGAGGAAGAGGAAAATAAAATAGAAAATCGGAATGTAAATTAAACTATACATTGTAAGCGAAGGACTGATTGATTTATGCTGCAAAATGAATGCGAATATTGCAAAACGCGGCAAAGAGCGTTGGCGTAAGCTAGCAGGATTTGAGAAAGATTCATGACATTTAAAAGTTGCTGTCGTCACGTTGCTATGGGTTTGCATGACTTTGTTGTATTTGAGAGAAATGTTTTCCGTAGAAATTTCGTTTTAATTGTTAATTGCTGTCGCTTGATTCAAATACTTAGTCGCTGCCAAAGGTTCCTTTAACATACAGATTTGCATTTCAGTTTCAATTTTACTTTATCTTGATTTTTCAACAATTATCATGAAAAAAGCATGGTTGCTGATAAACTATGATAAATATATTATCATCCAGATACCAATAACAATAAAATTGATATTATCGGATAACGTATCTACATTCGTTGATTGACAAATCCAACTTTACAAGCAAAATCGAAATTCCATGTTCAAGTTACAAAATTTTATAAATTTTTTGCTTGAAAATGCATACATAATGAATAGTAAAAAATATGATTCTAAAAGTACCTCATTATTTGGGTTTAAGTTAAGGTTACCAGAATTGAACACTTTTCCGGGTCGGATAAAACCTGACAAAAACCGGCCATTTGATTTCAAAACTGACGACCATAAATCCGGGCAAAATCTGGGCAAATTTAGTCAAAACCCAGAAATTATTCACCACAATTTCACCAAAACAAACTTCTCGGTAGATTTTCAATCGTTTTCGAGACTTCCAAAAAACTTTTCATGATTATTTTCAGTAAACTTGTTCAAAATATTTCATGTTGGAGGCATAAATAATACTAAAATTACATCACAATTTGTTTTTTTTTGTTTGATTGTGCCAAAAAAAGGGAGTAAATCCGGACATTTTTCAAAAAAATCTGCACCCATAGAAGAGGTTGCAAAAATCCAATGCTTATTTAGCAAATCTCTGTGCCGATAATGCGCTGAAATGTGCACTGTGCCGAAGACGGTATGTTTGAAAACCCGTAACTGGCATAAGGACTCGGCTCCCAAGCAAAATGATGACCACTACATTCAAGCGAAACAAGAAAAACATTTTATGGGATTTCCTTCCTATTGGATAATTCATCCCAGAAACAAAAAATAAAATTAAAACCACAGCGCTGTAGTGAGAATCGAATTCAAATCACCGATTGTATCGTCTTGCCAGTCCGACATTCTAACCAGTGTACTATTCGAGCTTCATGCAGGACGAGGTATATTTTTCATAGGCTTTCTGTTGGCTGGTAAACGGTGGATAATGTGCAACACGAGACCCCATAGTGGTCATATCACCTCTTATTCACAACTCCTATCTCTACCTCCCCGCGGTGCCGGCTGGGGTGCGAGTAACCTAAGCGGAGATCGGGTACCCAACCCCGGTGGATGCTTTGGTCGCATGCAGACTGAGAAGGTGGCCGCACGCGTCTGTTCCCCAGGTCAGGGGCGGCGTGCAACAAACAACAACCGAGCGTCTGTTCTCCAGGTCAGGGGCGGCTCAGACAGCGTCTGTCTTGCAGCAAGCGGCTGAATTTATGAAATGCGGCTCCCGCCAGCTAAGTCCAAGATGGCAGCCCCATCGCGGGATAGGGACTTTAGGCTAACAACCTACTGCTCCCGATTTGAAATTGTTACGGAATCCGAAAGAAATAACCGACCTGGAACTTTGGCGACGACTTTTAGCATGAAAACACGGACACGAATTGGAACTTGGAATGTTTTAACCCTTGCCCAACAAGGCAAACTGGAACAACTTGCTAGAGAGGCTAGCCGCCTCAAGCTTGAAATTCTGGGACTGAGCGAAGTCCGTTGGCCTAATACTGGAGAACACAAGACACAATCCGGGCAAGTCCGGCTTTACTCTGGCATACGAGGAAAACATGCTACTCGGGAACGAGGAGTTGGTTTCCTGTTAAGCCCGCAGGCTTACGCGGCCCTCATTAGATGGGAACCTATAAACGAAAGGATAATCGTAGCCAGATTTAGAACACGGGTTAGAAACCTTACAATGGTCCAGTGTTATGCGCCAACTGACGTTGCCGACTTGCAGGAGAAAGAGCAGTTTTACAGTCAACTGAACAGCGTGGTTGAGAGAATTCCGAAGGGTGACATTCAAATCCATTTGGGCGACTTCAACGCAAAAATTGGCCCGACAATCAGGACCTTGAGCGCATCATGGGGCGCCATGGCCTAGGACAGATGAGCGAAAACGGAAAGCTGTTTGTAGAATTTTGTGGCAACAACAACATGGTGATCGGTGGATCGCTCTTCCCCCATCGACCAGCACATAAGGTCACTTGGGCATCCCGAGATGGCCGAACAGAAAATCAAATTGACCACATCTGCATCAGCCGAAAATGGAGAAGGAGCCTTCTTGATGTCCGCAACAAACGAAGCGCAGACATTGCATCTGACCATCACCTCGTCCTTGGCGAGATACGACTGAGAGTTGCACGTGTCCAACGGCGCGAGGAGAAATTCGGGTGTCGATACGACGTCCGCCGGTTGGAGAATCCAGAGGTGAAAAGGGCATATGTTGAACAGCTAGAATCCCGAGCCTCGGAGCTGCCGACAGACGGAACAGTCGAAGAACAGTGGTGTGGAATCAAGAATGCCTTTATCACGACGAGCCATGGTACTCGCGGTAAAGTTTGTGGAAGAAGGAGTGAATGGATGTCGGATGAAACTTGGAGGATGGTCGATGATCGGAGAAAGGCGAAAGTCGGAATTGAGCAGGCATGTACCGGGTCAGCCAAAGCAGCCGCCCGGAGCTGGAAAAGGCAGTTAAACGAGCTTGTAGACGAGACAAGAGAGCCTGGACAAACTCCCTAGCCGAAGAAGGAGAAAGAGCCGCCGCCAATGGAGATACCCGATTACTTTATGACATCTCTCGCCGCCTCAGTGGTGCAAGGACTAATGCAAGAATGCCGCTAAAAGACCGAGCAGGTCAGTTATTGACCGATCGAACAGATCAGCTCAAACGATGGACTGAGCACTTCGAACAACTCTTCCGAGTCACGAATAGCGATGGCCAACAGAATCTGCAGCTCGAAGCGCCAACAGTAAGTCGCATAAATGGCGTCAACTCGGAAGCGCCTTCGCTGGCTGAAATAGAAGCGGCAATCAAAAACATGAAATCCAACAAAGCACCTGGGATCGATTGCATCCCTGCTGAAATGCTGAAAGCCGACCCTGCCCTATCAGCACAAATGTTGCACCGTCTTTTCGCTGACATCTGGGATACTGCAACATTCCCGGCCGACTGGATGCAGGGTATCCTCGTAAAGGTCCCGAAGAAAGGAGACCTGACAGAGTGCGGTAACTGGCGAGGCATAACGTTGATCTGTACAACCTTCAAAGTACTCTGCAAAGTGATTCTGAACAGGATCCAGGAGAAAATCGACGCTACACTCCGACGGCAACAAGCTGGATTCCGATCTCGACGATCATGTGTGGACCACATCACAACGCTACGAATCATACTGGAACAAATCAACGAATTCCAGGACTCTCTTCTGCTGGTGTTCGTTGATTTCGAAAAAGCATTCGACCGACTTAACCATGAAAACATCTGGGCGGCTCTAAGGCGACGAGGGGTCCCAGAGAAACTAGTCCATCTCATCGAAGCACAGTATGAGGCATTTTCGTGCAAGGTCTTGCACGACGGTGTCTTGTCCGAACCAATCCCGGTAACTGCTGGAGTGAGACAAGGATGTATTCTATCACCGCTACTTTTTCTAATCGTAATGGATGAGACGCTGATTGGATCGATCGACTGTGCACCGAACCGAGGATTGCCGTGGAATCCTTCAACAATGGAGCAACTGAACGACCTTGACCTGGCTGACGATATTGTTTTGCTCGCCCAAACACAACAGGATATGCAGAGCAACCTCGACGACCTCACCGAAAGTTCCAAGGCAGCAGGTCTCAAAGTCAATGTCGGAAAGACCAAGTCGATGGAGATCAACACAGGAAATCCCTCCAGTTTCATGGTAGCTGGGCAACAAGTTGAGAAAGTGGAGTGCTTCCAGTATCTTGGTAGCCAGATTAAGCCTGATGGTGGTACCAGAAAAGACATTGAAACACGGATCAGAAAGGCCCGATTTGCGTTTGCGAGTCTCCGAAATATCTGGCGGTCACGCCAGATCTCTCTACGAACAAAAATCCGAATCTTCAACTCAAACGTCAAATCCGTATTGCTGTACGGGTGCGAAACTTGGTGCACATATGCGGTAACGACGCGAAAACTGCAAGTATTTGTAAACCGCTGCCTGCGGAATATCATCCGCGCTTGGTGGCCTGGCAACTGGATCTCGAATGAGGAACTACATCGCCGGTGTCATCAAAAGGCGCTAGAAATCGAGATTCGGGAACGTAAGTGGAGATGGATTGGGCACACGCAGCGAAGAGATGAAAACGAGATTTGCAGAGAGGCGCTAGATTGGAATCCAGAAGGTCATCGAAGAAGAGGCAGACCCAGAAATTCGTGGCGGCGAAGCCTAGCCGCTGAAATCCGAACTGTCGACGAGAATCTTGACTGGGACCAGGTGAAGACGCTGGCTCCGGATCGTCAACAGTGGAGGTCTTTTACGACGGCCCTATGCACCGGAGGATCGGCGCGGGATCATTAAGTAAGTAAGTTTCTGTTACCGATCAATCACAAAAAAACGTACAATGGCGGCTTCCCGGCGTTTGGCCTCCTTTCAATGCATTCCTTTGTCTTAAGATGGAAACGGGAAAGGGAACGGGAGTGAAGAAACGGGAAACCCATTGAATGAGAACTGTGCTTTGCTTACTGCCTGCTATTACATACACACGCTACATATACACAGCTGCTAAAGCCGGGCAGCTTTGCCGGTGTTGTTTACCGGTGAATTGAAGGAATGTTTTTGTTGTTGCTTTTGCTACATTCACACGCACAGTGCTCGGTTCGCTGGCTGCCTGGTGTTGGCCGGTATTTATTTCCATCCTTCTTCGGCTTGTGATGCGATTGGGAGGGACGCGAAAACGTTTTTATTTTGTTTCATTCAGACATATAAAATTCGGTTGAGCTGGGAGGTTAATGCCGGTGGGCGCCAATCGAATCAGTGCCGGTCGCGTTATCTTCTTGTACCAATGATGCTATGAAATTGACTACACGCCATTGGCACAGAGGCTGAATTTTGGGTGTGGGAAACCGGGCCGAGCCAGACTGTTTCCAAATTTTGTATTAAATTTCCGGGCAAACCTGGATAAAACCGGGCCATCTGGCAGCCTTAGTTTATGTCCATTTGTGTTAATGGTTTTTCATTTATAACATTTGTTTATAGTTTTAAAAAAAATCGTGAACTTTATTGACCGACCTATGTATATTTTTAATGTAAAATCGGGTGCTGAATCCGAAAATGAAATCCAAATAAATTTCAGTAGAACAGTTTTTAAGTTATGCTCCAAATATGAAACTTTGGAAAAATAAAAAAGTACTTGTACTTGATTGAAATATCTCGGACTGCATATCAGTAATTAGAAATCTCTTTTTGCATATTAAAGGTGAACAAGTTTGCTATCAATCATCGAACTTCATTTTTGCGCATGTAGCGCATTTTTGCGTATTGTTGATATTAGTGGCTTAATGGAAGAAAAAAATATAATAAGCGCATTTTTTTAGAGAAAAATCTGTTTGAGCGGAAGTTTTAGAGTTGATGCTGACATTTAAAAAATCTGATTTTCTGTTGGCCTTAAATGTGAATTCAAACCGAAGATTTCCAGTGGTTGTTTATCAAAATGGTTTGAAAATTGTAGAAGTTACGGTTACTTTACCTTAGCAGTAATTTTTGCATTTTTGAATTATCTAACGAACCGCAGTAATGGTAATCGAAACAATATAGTTATTGCGGTTTAAAGGCCGAAAATTGCGTCTAACACGAAATAAGTACTTTTCTCGCATTGCGATTTATACGAGAATTTTCCGCCGAAATACAATTTTTGAACCGCAATAACTTTTGTGTTTCAATTCCAATCGTGTTACAGTCTTCGAGTGAAATGTTTGTCTTAACTCAGGCTTTTATAAAATAAATCGGAAAAAAACAATCGACTAGTGAAAAAAAAAGTTATCAATGAAAAACCAGTATTTTTTTGCTTCTCCCGAGCATAGTACCTTAAAATCTTATTCTCGTTTGAGACTCTAGCAACCCTCTAGCAATTTGGCATAATTATTACTTCCGAAAATAAGTCCTTAAAGTGTTCAGTAGGTTGGCCCAAAATTGATCTATGTCTGGAATTTTGGGGGCTCAAGCTTCAAATGATAGCCTAATGTGTAAGAAACAATATTTTATATGGTGACGACTCAGAAAAATGATGTTTAGAGGTCGCACTGGTTCGATTTTTGGAAAAAGGCAATTTTTTAAACATTTTGTCCTAATAACATTTTTCAGATCTTGAGAAAGTTTCAAACATGTGTCTCTAATATTTTATAAATTTTCTTTATAATGTAAATTTTGTATGTATGATTATTAAATTACGCAAAATGATGTTTTTTATAAAAAAAATAATTAAAATTAACAAAAAAGTGTACTTTTGATTGAGATTTTTAATCAACATTGAATTCAAAAGATGCGCGACGTTATGATAAGCAACTTTGCAGAAGAAAGTGTATAGCTATGACTTGTCATTTCAAAGTAATTCAAATTTCACTGTGGAAAAAAGTCACAATTTTAAATTTTTTGCTTAGAATTGCTTTATATTATGCTGTGGATGAGTTTCGAGTAATCTAAGAACCAAATAAACTCCTGATATCAGATTTTCTCATCCTTTTATCGATCCTTAAATCACCAGAAAGAACCATTCCAAGTTTCTAGATTTTTTATTGATTCAAGGTCGTGTTACCCATACTTGGGTGACGGTTTGAGAAATGTGTTATGGCTACAACCACTAAATAATTTTAAAATTAAAATCTAGAAACTAGTCATGCATGTTTAGGCTGATTCAAGGATCGATAAAAGGATGAAAAAGTTTGATATCAGAAGTTTGGATTGCTCGAAGCTCATCCACAGCATAATATAAAGCAATTCTTAGCAAAAATTTGAAAATTGTGACTTTTTTCCACAGTGAAACTTGAATTACTTTGAAACTACAAGTCATAGCTATACACTTTCTTCTGCAAAGTTGCACATCATAACGTCGCGCATCTTTTGAATTCAATGTTGATTAAAAATCCTAATCCAAAGAACACTTTTTTGTTAATTTTAACTATTTTTTTTACTAGAATTCATAGTATTGAGTAGTTTAAAAAATCATACTCACAAATTGAGAGTCCAAAACAGTCCCAATAAATTTTTAGTTTAAAACTAACATTATAAAAAAAATTTAAAAAATATTAAAGACACATGTTTGATACTTTTTCAAGATCTGAAAATGTTATTAGGACAAAATGTCGAAAAAATGGAATTTTTCCATGAATCGAACCAGTGCGACCTCTAAACAGCATTTTTCTGAGTCGCTGCCTTACAAAATTTTGTTTCTTATATCCTTAGCTATCATTTGAAGCTTGAGCCCCCAAATCCCAGACGTAGTTCAATTTTGGGCCACCCTAGTTCAGCTTTTTAAGCTTTAAAAAATGTTCCAAATGTCCCAATGGGGGATTTTTTTTCATTATCTGACAATTTGCGCCGGGGGTCTTCAGATCTTCCCCAAAATTCAAAATTTGGTTAGTTTTTACGACTTAAAAACACATGTTTTTCTCAGATTTCTAACATTTTGATTTTTCGAGCAAGCAATGGTTAGATTTTTTTTGGATATAAAATAAAACCATTTTTCAAAGTTTATAACTCTGTTATTTTTCACCGAAAATTATAAAATAGCACATCTAAACACATTGGAATTCAGCTTTCCAAATATAATATTAAAAAAAAAGTAATGACCTTTTACATGCAGAATTGTAAATAAACTTTAAATGGTATCTAAAAGTACCGTCTGCATCACTTAATATATTGGTGTTTATGTTGATTTTATTAAAATTTTAATCAGAACTAACGTTTTATCTGACGACTGCAACTCGATTGGACTGAAAACAAAAAAGTTATGACTGCTCAAAGATTGGGTTTTGGTCGCCAATGTTGTATTATGAAATGCAATGAGTTAAATGTACTCATTGCGTGTTAAACGACAATTTGGTTTATGTTTGATCTTTTTCGTGTAGTATTAAATCCAATCAATATTTTAAGAAATATCAAATGTATAAATTTTGGGAAAATTTTTCGACCCAGATACTATTCAATTTTGGGACACCCCAATGCATAGCCATAAAATTTCAAAATAAACTAATGATTACAAATAAAGCTTATAGTTTCACATAGAGTAGTGCAAGGGAAACTTGTAGGTCTAATGATGCCAAAATATGTAAAATTACGTCCATTTTTGAATTCACCACCCAAGATTTTTCTGAAGTGACTGAAACAATTTCGGCGGTTGATCGATGGAAAAGAACGGTTTTACACTTCATTTCTACTTTTTTTGTGGCCATAATCTTAAGAAAAAATCCATTCATATGTCCAACATAAAGCTTCTAACATCAGACTTTTTATGCACTGAGCGATTATTTTTGTACAATTGGTAGCTGACCTACAGTTTCTTTTACGAAGCATGATTTACCGATTTTTTCTTTGACCTTGAATATCATTAAAACCAGTGATTGAAGCTTTACATTGTCTGAGTATCATATTTGAGTTACGTTACAAGGTTAAAAAAATATAAATTTTGTTCAGAAACAAGCGAGATATAACGATTTATACCAAAAGTGTTAAGTTAACACTCTAAATACCTAAAAGGACTTTTTTGTCAGGGCTTTCAGGGAGCGTTTCATGAATTGATCGGGGGTCCTAGAATTTTTTTTAAAATATTTGAGTGCGTCTCAAAAAAGTAAGAAGCTTCCAAACTTCCAACAGTGTCTTATTGACACTCTAGAACGGATTAAGGTACATGTACATTATTTTGTTCAGTGAAACGTGAAAATTAGAAAATTAGGCAAAATACGCTTATTTCCGAAAATCAGGAAAAATAGAAACTTATCAGGTTATCAGAATGGACCTCGAAAAATCAAGCAAATCCTGAAAAGTCAGGCATATTAGCAACCCTGATCACCATCCATTGACTCGGGATTTCAGCGCACATGGTCGATTGATTCGAGCTTCCCGCTACTTACGGTTATAATATGAAGAAGCAATCAGTGCTCAAGGTTTGAGCAGGTTTTTTACGGCTTACGTTCTTTTTATTTTTATTTTTTGATATTTCATGTTTCTCTAATACTTTTTACACCTTTGAAAATGTGATAATTTTCAATAACGAAAATGCACCAACACGAACTCAGAACATTACGTTTGATTACATGTTTGTTTTCTAGCTCTAATGTAGTAACATAAACTAATTTTAAGTTATTACGTGGACTGTCGTTGTAAAAAAACAAGCTATATTTGTTCCACATTTATCATTCATCCTGAAACTACAAGTAAAAATTCACATTTTCTTTTTATCATTTGAGCGAATGCAAACCTTCACATCGAAGCTCAACAACTAAAGCTCGTCTTAGTATACCCATCTTAGGGAAGATTAAAGTTTGCCGCTCGATTGAAGATATGTGATATTATCAAATGAAAGGAGTGAACTGTGCCGTTACAAAATGTAAGAAACAGCAAACGCCCCCCCCCCCCCCCCTTTCCACAACTTGTATCCCCACTCAAGCAGTTTCACGGAAAGGGGATGGACCACCCACACGAGTCTGTTGAACAAACTTTACTCCTCCGCCCCGGTCGGTCGGTGTGTAGCGAAACGCCCGGCAAGAGAAACCAAACACGACTTCTGCTGATGAATGGGGCTCGTATTTGTTTGGATTAAAACGGAAAATTGTTAGCACCTCGTCCTGGGCAACCCCCTCAAGCAAAGAAGGGGCTGCTCCGGCACCGAGATTAATGAGGTGGTTGAGTTTAATGATGACCACGCTTCGAGATTATCACCCATCGGTTGTTTGCGGATTTTCGGTTGGGTCCCAGAAGAGAGCTGCCATAACAGCAGTGTGTATAAGTATCTGTTTATATGTGGATCGGGAACGATAATTATTACAAGACTTTACGATCGGCGTTTAAGTCCGGCAAAGCACCTCATTGCTGTCTTCAAAAGTACTAGCTTCGTAGACCGGATAATTGAAACTTAATATTTTATTAGTGGCAACGGGTTGTTAAAGAGTCTTTAATTGGACGATATTATTATGCGGTCTTCTCATCTGAGGACTAAGAACTTTATAATCATATGATTGTATGTATGAAGAGTGATACGGTCAAAATTTGGTCAAGGGAAAACGCGTGTAAATCGGTGAAATCGTTTATTTGAAAAATCAAATTAAATTTCTTTTTCAAGTTTAATTAGTATAAAATTCCGGAAAAATATTCAGTAAGGCTTCCGCTTTTCCAAATCCGAATTTCCGGGCTTTACGCTTAACCCCTGCCATCAGATTTTGTACAGCCACCTTGTCCATCTTCTTCGCCGCAGAAAGCCAGTTTGCCTTGAACTGCTGCTCGTCCTTAGCAATTTTTTTGGTCTTCTTTAGGTTCCACTTGACAATAGTCCAGTATTTCTCAATTGGGCGGAGCTCTGGCGTGTTGGGAGGGTTCTTGTTCTTGGGAACCACCTGCACGTTGTTGGAGGCGTACCACTCCATGGCCTTTTTACCGTAATGGCAAGATGCCAAATCCGGCCAAAACAGTACGGAACAACCGTGATTCTTCAGGAAAGGCAGCAGACGTTTATTCAAACACTCTTACGTAAATTTCTTAGTTGACAGTCATGGAAGCTATGAAAATGCTGCTTTTCAAGCCACAGGTATAGATGGCTTGCCAAATCAGATATTTCCTCGCGAACTTTGACAGTTTCATGTGCTTGAAAATATCTGCTACCTTTCCCCTTCCTTTTGCCGTATAAAACTCCTGTCCCGGAAGCTGCTTGTAGTCGGCTTTGACGTAGTTTTCGTCGTCCATTACCACGCAGTCAAACTTCGTCAGCATCGTCGTGTACAGCCTCCGGGATCGCGCTTTGGCCGTCGTATTTTGTTTGTAACGGGTGATTTGGCAATTTTTAGCGATTTTGTCAGCTTTGCGTGCGAGAAGCTCGGATTTTTGCGATGCGCGAGCTAAATTTTGATACGCTGCTCTTCCTTCTTGGGCGGCATTTTGACAACTGAAGAGTGAATTCCAAAATCAAAATAGGAGCAACATTCTACACACACACACACCTTCAAAATGAGGGGTGCTCAGGGTTTTTAAATGCAAAATTGAAAGAAATACGTCAAGTTTATATTGACCAAATTTTGACCGTATCACCCTTTATTCTAAAGCCACAGTTATTTGATTTGTAACCACAAAGGAATGAAAATTTTACCTTTGATTATATGCCCAACAATGCACTAAAACAAAAAAAAAAACAAATTATGTTTGTAACTATATTATTCATAATTTTTATTTTTTTATTTTTGTACATATAAAGTTTTCATAACTGAGACCAAGTGAAGACGCTGGCTCCAGATCGTCAACAATTGAGTTCTTTTACCACGTCCCTGTGCACCGGAGGATCGGCGCGGGAACATTAAGTAACTTAAGTATAAGGTTTTCGTATTAAATCTTAACTTTAGAAAATTGGAAATTGGAAATTCGCTTTCATCGATGGTTAAAATCTTCTAATTTGTTTAAGAGTCTGGTAGATTATATTTTGTTGATTTGAGGATAAAATTAGTTTTTTAGAAGAGCCTTCCATTTAGCTTAGCTTGATTGACTACTCACATCCACCTGAACTATGAAAACCGAAATGCGTGAACTTCTGTGTTAGCAATACTTAGTATTTTTTCTAGTCATAAAATAATTGCATTTTCGGAATTATATTACTTTAGCTGCATTTTAGCTCCATCATTGCAGGCGGGGCTTAGTAGAACAAATTCCACATCGCCAATGGTTGCTACTCCGTGATTGACCGAGGCCATCAATTTTGTCCAGAGTTTAAAAGAATGGTATATGGGATTGACAGCACATTCACAATGAACAAAACTGATGAGTCGATAAATAGGATGGAAAATAGAGAAAAGGATGAAAAAACAATGTTGTGCTTTAGGACCGAGGTCACCTCTGCATACTAGCAAAAACAAAATTTGTTGGAGATGGGTTGGAAGGATTCAATCGGGAGAAAATTTTGACTAGTGTTATGTTACATGTAACATTTTCTTATATATTATTTCCTAGTAAAATTCCGTTATATAAAAGTTTCTTTTGATATTCCTCAATCATATTTACTTCAAATAATAATTTCAAAACTAAAATAAAAAATCGAACAAAAATTTGACATTTTTGAAGCGTGTCAGAAGATTAAAGAATTGTTTTATTTGTATTTTTTTAATATGAATTCTGCTTCTGGCCTTATATTTGAAACCATATGAAAAATTACGATTTTTGATAATATTTCTAATTTTTTTTTTCGATTCAACTCATAAGTTTTGTGTTCTCAGTTTATGAATTTGTTAGTTTTTCATATTTCCAACAATAGCAGCAAAATCTTTTGATAACTTTCTTGAAAAAAGTTTCTTCACATTTTTTAAGGATTTATCTGACAATAACAAAACACCATAGATAAAATCAGGCCAGAGTATAATGGGATGCACATTTTCGTTTAAAAAGAGAAGTATGGAAAATCAGCAACAGCCAAGAAAGTAAAGCAAAATGATTTAACAATCATGATAAAAATGAATTAGGTTAATTCCTTAATTTGAACTCTTATCCACATTTTCTCTCACCATGCAACATTAACCTACCATTTGACAAACTTTTGAAACGGGCTTCTTCGTCATCATTAATTTTTAATTAATAGAAAATTTTTAACATGATAAACTCAGCGAAGATAATGTTTTTTTTAATACTCAAAACTATTTCAAAATGGAAAAATACAAAATTATATCAATTTTGGTAGCCCTGTATTAGATACGAGCTTTCGTGCAGTTTGAAGCATCACCAATTTCCGAAAAATGAAAACAACCTAAACTTTGTCTATGCGTCAAGCTGAGCTGAGTTCCACCTACTACAAACAAAATATCGAATCAAGTAAATAGTAAAGAAAGTGTTACTTATCTTGCTATGGGTTATCAGACCCTGCGATGATATTTGCAACTTTCTGTGAGATTGGCGTTTGGAATTCCGAAACATTAAGCTTGTACATGTCATCACACAACCAGACGAGTGACAAAAAAAAAACACTTCCCCGGACACTGTTTTAGGAGAGCCTTCCATTTCTTAAAAAACTTATTCTATACTTAAATCAAACAAGCCCAATCTTTCTAACTCTTTTTCGAATTCAAAGATTTAAACCTTTAATGAAAATAAATCAAATTTTCAAAATAAAAGTAAGACATTACAAATTTCCGGATTTAATTTGCTTGAGGCAAACTGGAACCAAATTAATGATTTAGTTTCAAATTTGGCTAAAAAAATGCAATATTAACACATTGTGGACCAAATACGAAATATCTCGTTTTCTTACTTGCCGCTAGTTTGCTCCATTTAAAGCATATTTCAAATGTTATGAATCAAATAACGAAACCTCATTCTACCAAATTTAACGTTACAAATACATTCTGAAATATCAAATGTCGAGTTTTGGTGTCTGACGGCTTAGATTTTCTCGCGGTCCATAATGTGTTAAAAATATTAAACAATAAACCGATAAAATATAGAATATCGTGTAATTTTTTTAGGTGAAGATCACGAACATGTTTCTTTAACAGCAAATATTTTTCATAAAAAATCAATTTCATTTTAAAAATCCTGGGGGTTATTTTTTTTAATAAAATTTGGGTTTTTGTTTAAAACAAAACTTAGAAAGTTAACTCAAATATTTGTGATTTCCTGCTTAATTATATGTACTCAAAAAAATCTTTTTTATTGTTTTTAATTCTCATCAATTTATGATGATTGTAAAATTTATTTACAAGCTTAATCTTTTTCTGACTTTCTAATCTCCATTCTGAATCTGAATTCTAAACCTTTATTCAAAAATCGAGCTTTGAATCTGTATCCGATTTTCTATACGATTTCTGAAATGAACAAAACATAAATCCAAATCTTAATTCCAGATCATAATTTTATGAGTCAAGTTTTAAACCCTCATTCATGAATTTAAAATTTAAATTCTGTAGTTCAGGTTTAATGTAAATTCACTATTTAAATTATTTATATTTGTTCAAAATTGTGACAATATAAATTTCATCTTATGAGTATTATTACGACTTTTCAATTTTGGCTTGCCAATTCGAAGCTTTGATGTTTGCATTTTGTGTGAGAATCACGTTTTAGAATTTCGAATTGGAATATTAATCTAAATTCTTCTGTTTTTTTTTTGTGTAACTTTTGTAATTTTTGGAAATTTTGAATTTTTTGAATTTTTTTTTTTAAGTTTTTGAAATTTTTGTAATTTTTGTATCTTCTGTATTTTTTGTAATTTTTGTCATTCTTGTAATTTTTGTAATTTTTGTAATTTTTGTAATTTTTGTAATTTTTGTAATTTTTGTAATTTTTGTAATTTTTGTAATTTTTGTAATTTTTGTAATTTTTGTAATTTTTGTAATTTTTGAAATTTTTGTAATTTTTGTAATTTTTGTAATTTTTGTAATTTTTGTAATTTTTGTAATTTTTGTAATTTTTGTAATTTTTGTAATTTTTGTAATTTTTGTAATTTTTGTAATTTTTGTAATTTTTGTAATTTTTGTAATTTTTGTAATTTTTGTAATTTTTGTAATTTTTGTAATTTTTGTAATTTTTGTAATTTTTGTAATTTTTGTAATTTTTGTAATTTTTGTAATTTTTGTCATTTTTGTAATTTTTGTAATTTTTGTCATTTTTGTAATTTTTGTAATTTTTGTAATTTTTGTAATTTTTGTAATTTTTGTAATTTTTGTAATTTTTGTAATTTTTGTAATTTTTGTAATTTTTGTAATTTTTGTAATTTTTGTAATTTTTGTAATTTTTGTAATTTTTGTAATTTTTGTAATTTTTGTAATTTTTGTAATTTTTGTAATTTTTGTAATTTTTGTAATTTTTGTAATTTTGTGATTTTTATAATTTTTGTTTTCTTGTCATTTTAGTAATTTTTGTCATTTTTGTAATTTTTGTTATTTTTGTCATTATTGTTATTTTTGTCATTTTTGTCATTTTTGTCATTTTTGTCATTTTTGTCATTTTTGTCATTTTTGTCATTTTTGTCATTTTTGTCATTTTTGTCATTTTTGTCATTTTTGTCATTTTTGTCATTTTTGTCATTTTTGTCATTTTTGTCATTTTTGTCATTTTTGTCATTTTTGTCATTTTTGTCATTTTTGTCATTTTTGTCATTTTTGTCATTTTTGTCATTTTTGTCATTTTTGTCATTTTTGTCATTTTTGTCATTTTTGTCATTTTTGTCATTTTTGTCATTTTTGTCATTTTTGTCATTTTTGTCATTTTTGTCATTTTTGTCATTTTTGTCATTTTTGTCATTTTTGTCATTTTTGTCATTTTTGTCATTTTTGTCATTTTTGTCATTTTTGTCATTTTTGTCATTTTTGTCATTTTTGTCATTTTTGTCATTTTTGTCATTTTTGTCATTTTTGTCATTTTTGTCATTTTTGTCATTTTTGTCATTTTTGTCATTTTTGTCATTTTTGTCATTTTTGTCATTTTTGTCATTTTTGTCATTTTTGTCATTTTTGTCATTTTTGTCATTTTTGTCATTTTTGTCATTTTTGTCATTTTTGTCATTTTTGTCATTTTTGTCATTTTTGTCATTTTTGTCATTTTTGTCATTTTTGTCATTTTTGTCATTTTTGTCATTTTTGTCATTTTTGTCATTTTTGTCATTTTTGTCATTTTTGTCATTTTTGTCATTTTTGTCATTTTTGTCATTTTTGTCATTTTTGTCATTTTTGTCATTTTTGTCATTTTTGTCATTTTTGTCATTTTTGTCATTTTTGTCATTTTTGTCATTTTTGTCATTTTTGTCATTTTTGTCATTTTTGTCATTTTTGTCATTTTTGTCATTTTTGTCATTTTTGTCATTTTTGTCATTTTTGTCATTTTTGTCATTTTTGTCATTTTTGTCATTTTTGTCATTTTTGTCATTTTTGTCATTTTTGTCATTTTTGTCATTTTTGTCATTTTTGTCATTTTTGTCATTTTTGTCATTTTTGTCATTTTTGTCATTTTTGTCATTTTTGTCATTTTCGTCATTTTTGTCATTTTTGCCATTTTTTGTCATTTTTGTCATTTTTGTCATTTTTGTCATTTTTGTCATTTTTGTCATTTTTGTCATTTTTGTCATTTTTGTCATTTTTGTCATTTTTGTCATTTTTGTCATTTTTGTCATTTTTGTCATTTTTGTCATTTTTGTCATTTTTGTCATTTTTGTCATTTTTTTAATTTTTGTCATTTTTGTCATTTTTGTCATTTTTGTAATTTTTGTCATTTTTTGTCATTTTAGTCATTTTAGTCATTTTTGTCATTTTTGTCATTTTTGCCATTTTTGTCATTTTTGTCGTTTTTATTCAAGAAGAAGTTATGTTTATTCCATATATTGTAACAGTCCATCAAACATTCACTAATAGGTATTCTCATACAGAAATCAGATGAAAATATTCCGACTTAAAACGAGCAACAATCTCGATACAACTCCAAAGGTCTCCGGGAATAGAAAATCAATTTGTATATTTGCCCTAATAACAGTCACAGCCAGTCATCAGTAGGAGTCTGAATCGATCGAACGCCTTTAGAAGTGAAGGGTGCAGGCAGATTTATGATGCTACAATTCATCAAACGAGAGCGCGAAGAATGCAAATCGAATAAATCAGCACACGTGTCCCGGTTTTAGTCAAATTGCTTTTCCGATTTACTACAGAGAGATGCACTCACTAACTTGTGGGAAAGCGAAATGCACTTGACCGAGAGCAGAATGTGCATATCGAATTCCGGAATCCGACTACAGCTAGCCTAGCTGGATACCTTTCCACTTTCCGAAATGCAAAACGTAAACCGGGCCCGGGCAGGCGAAATGTACACACATGCAACTTTTTAGTCATGCACTTGTGCAAACACCCGTTTAATGTGCAAAATTCAATCGTCCCCGAATAAATTTACATATTACTCACACGCCGGAGCGTGTTTTTTGTCCCCGTTTTGGTAGTCGCTTTTCCGGGAGATTCCCCCTTTTTTTTGGACATTGGGTAGGTGTTGGAAGTGAAAGCTGAAACCGTCAGAGTAAACACCCTCCGAGATTATAGAGGAGGTGATACGTGGATACACCTTATTAAGGACGCTTTACCGGGTTGGAGCTTTACCGGTGCTGAATTAATTTGGAACTTCATTTAATTTACTGCTTCATCCTCTTTGGAAAAATCAATCTGTATAATTGACCACAGTCTTCCGGAAGACTGGGGAAGTAACTATTTGTGGTGACAGAAATCCGATTGTTTGGGATGGAAACATTTATCAAAGTGATTCACTTTTGAATACAAGAGGTAAAAACTGAGAAAATTTTAAACACATTGCCCAAATATCCGCTTGTGGGAGACTATGCCACCAATGGTCGTGGACTGTTTTTTGCAAGGAAAAAAAGAGATCGAAAAATGTACATTTAGATACTACTTTCAGTGTCGAAAAGTTAATTTTTCAGCACTGAATTGCATTAATCTTTTAACATTAATATTTGATGACCCATGACTCTGCAACGGCCGACTGTCAATATGGAACATTAGAATGAGGCGACTTGGGGTTGTTCAATTTCTCAGGGCCTGAATCTAAAAAGCTTTGATATAGCTTAGCTTAGCTTATTAACTACTTACATCCACCTTAAACCGTAAAATACGAAATGCATGGTTGTAAAAAAATGTATGCATTACTTGTTCCAAAATCAAATTATGATAACAATAACTTCGAGTGCCCAATTGCTGGCGTAGAACAACTCCGTGATTGACCGAGGCCATGAATTTTGTTCAGAGGTCAAATGAAGGATGCATGCTCTGTCTTTTAGCGTCAATAACGGAGCCGGCCACGTTGCCTAGCTCGATTGTCTAGGGCGTTTGACTGGTAAGTCAGACATCGAGGGATCGAATCCCACTGCCCCCAACTTTAGGTTTATAAAAAAACTTTGTACGTATACGGACATAAAAAAGAATACAAGAAAATTTAATACATAACGATGTAAAACAAGAATATAAAGAATTAGTAAACTCTCTGGACTATAAAATGATAGTAAACTCCCCGGAGTACTAAATAATACCGCTGTTCAATATTGTCTCAGTAAGTGGACCATTAAAAGGAGCTTGCCGATAAAGCAGTTCCGAGTAAACATCAATGCCCCCTGAATCTAAAAAGCTTT